>NW_027008449.1:0-16957 GCF_036934945.1 Oncorhynchus masou masou | reverse complement strand
AAGGCAGGTTCCCTTTGGGACTGTCATGGTGTTGACCAGGGCTCTTTTCTAAAGTAGTGCACTACGTAGGGGATAGGGCAGGTTCCCTTTGGGACTGTCATGGTGTTGACCTGCTCTCTAACCATCAGCAGGCGAGAGGAGATGCTGCTTCCCTCCATTACTACAGATCCTCCCCATTGGAATGAAGGAGAGGAGGACGGCTGGTTCTAGCTGGTTCTAGTCCTGGTTCTGTTTCATGTAAAGACATGTCTCAGTTACTTGGCTGGTGACCAAAACACAAAGTAGGTGTGTGTGTGTGTGCGTGCGAGAGAGACTGAGGGGGAAGCCTGGATGATGAAACGCGGGTGTCATCCCCTCTCCCGTCCCTACCCAGCCCGTCTCCATAGAGACCTATCTCACCCTGCCCGTCTCATAGAGACCTATCTCACCCTGCCATGGCACCAGGATGGGGGAGTGACTGAAACCCTCTGGATGCCTGGCAGTGGGTGGAACTCCCAGATGAAACACTGCTGTCTCGCTCTCTCTCGCTTTCTTTCATTTCTCTCGCTCTCATCTTTGAAATACACACACACACACACACCACACATACAGGCACTCATGTACTCCCACCGTCAGTGGGGACCCTGTTGTCAGACTGTAATACATTTCTCTCTGGAGGAGAGCTGTCCGTGTTTCTGATGAAATCCATAGACTCTTAACACCCTCTCTGCTCTCCTACAGAACACGGTCTCTGTCTGGTTCAACCTCATTTCTCTGACTAATGGTTATTTTCTACATTTCCACTCAATACATGAACGTAATGGCTTATTGTCTTCTGAGTGTTCTTGTGATTTGTGTTATGGTGTGTAGACATGATTAATACCAATTCCACAGCTTGTCACTGAGCGAGCATTGACTTCAGAGTGTGTGGCTGCGTGTGTACATGTGTGTTGCCTGCATGCTCGCGCAGGCTTCTGTGTGTGTGTGTGTGTGTGTGTGTGTGTGTGTGTGTGTGTGTGTCCCAGGCCTGGATAAAAACACAGAGAGCAGCATATTAGTGGGGTTTTGTTTATCATTATGGTTGTTGTAATGATTATAATCCTCATTAAAATTATGCTAACAGAGACTGGGTGGTGTGTGCGTGGTGGAGGTATGAACTAACCCCGGTTTCCTCTCCTTAGACGAGGACACAAGCCTGGGGAATGTGGGTCATGATCGGCACCAGCCACTAGGCACCTCACCACTGTGTGTGTGTGTGTGTGTTCATTAGGTCCAAGCTTCACATCGTTTTTAGTGCTCCATTGATCTCAATTGTGAAACCCACAGTCTTTTTTGTTTTTGTTAAGCATTTCCTGCTGTAGACTAGGACTGTGATGATAAGCATTTCCTGCTGTAGACTAGGACTGTGATGATAAGCATTTCCTGATGTAGATTAGGACTGTGATGATAAGCATTTCCTGCTGTAGACCAGGGCTGTGATAAGCATTTCCTGCTGTAGACTAGGACTGTGATGATAAGCATTTCCTGATGTAGACTAGGACTGTGATGATAAGCATTTCCTGATGTAGACTAGGACTGTGATGATAAGCATTTCCTGCTGTAGACTAGGGCTGTGATGATAAGCATTTCCTGATGTAGCTAGGGCTGTGATGATAGCATTTCCTGCTGTAGTCTGGGTTGTGATGATAAGCATTTTCCTGCTGTAGACTAGGACTGTGATAAGCATTTCCTGCTGTAGACTAGGACTACTGATGTTAATCGCTTATTATACCATAGTCCAGGGTTGTGATGATAAGCATTTCCTGCTGTAGACTAGGGCTGTGATAAGCATTTCCTGCTGTAGACTAGGACTGTGATAATAAGCATTTCTGATGTAGACTGGGGCTGTGATGATAAGCATTTCCTGCTGTAGACTAGGACTGTGATGATAAGCATTTCCTGATGTAGACTAGGGCTGTGATGATAAGCATTTCCTGCTGTAGACTAGGGCTGTGATGATAAGCATTTCCTGATGTAGACTAGGGCTGTGATGATAAGCATTTCCTGCTGTAGTCTAGGGTTGTGATGATAAGCATTTCCTGCTGTAGACTAGGACTGTGATAAGCATTTCCTGCTGTAGACTAGGACTGTGATGATAAGCATTTCCTGCTGTAGTCTAGGGTTGTGATGATAAGCATTTCCTGCTGTAGACTAGGACTGTGATGATAAGCATTTCCTGCTGTAGTCTAGGGTTGTGATGATAAGCATTTCCTGCTGTAGACTAGGACTGTGATGATAAGCATTTCCTGCTGTAGACTAGGGCTGTGATAAGCATTTCCTGCTGTAGACTAGGGCTGTGATGATAAGCATTTCCTGCTGTAGACTAGGACTGTGATAATCATTTCCTGCTGTAGACTAGGACTGTGATAATCATTTCCTGCTGTAGACTAGGACTGTGATAATCATTTCCTGCTGTAGACTAGGACTGTGATAAGCATTTCCTGCTGTAGACTAGGACTGTGATAATCATTTCCTGCTGTAGACTAGGACTGTGATGATAAGCATTTCCTGATGTAGACTAGGGCTGTGATGATAAGCATTTCCTGCTGTAGACTAGGACTGTGATAAGCATTTCCTGCTGTAGACTAGGACTGTGATAAGCATTTCCTGCTGTAGACTAGGACTGTGATAAGCATTTCCTGCTGTAGACTAGGACTGTGATGATAAGCATTTCCTGCTGTAGTCTAGGGTTGTGATGATAAGCATTTCCTGCTGTAGACTAGGGCTGTGATGATAAGCATTTCCTGCTGTAGACTAGGGCTGTGATGATAAGCATTTCCTGCTGTAGACTAGGACTGTGATGATAAGCATTTCCTGATGTAGACTAGGGCTGTGATGATAAGCATTTCCTGCTGTAGACTAGGACTGTGATGATAAGCATTTCCTGATGACTAGGACTGTGATAAGGGCTGACTAGGATGATAAGCATTTCCTGCTGTAGACTAGGACTGTGATGATAAGCATTTCCTGCTGTAGTCTAGGGTTGTGATGTAAGACTGTAGACTAGGGCTGTGATGATAAGCATTTCCTGCTGTAGTCTAGGGTTGTGATGATAAGCATTTCCTGCTGTAGACTAGGACTGTGATGATAAGCATTTCCTGCTGTAGACTAGGGCTGTGATAAGCATTTCCTGCTGTAGACTAGGACTGTGATAATCATTTCCTGCTGTAGACTAGGACTGTCATAATCATTTCCTGCTGTCTTTGTAGACTAGGACGTGATAATCATTTCCTGCTGTAGACTAGGACTGTGATAAGCATTTCCTGCTGTAGACTAGGACTGTGATAAGCATTTCCTGCTGTAGACTAGGACTGTGATAAGCATTTCCTGCTGTAGACTAGGGCTGTGATGATAAGCATTTCCTGCTGTAGACTAGGACTGTGATAAGCATTTCCTGCTGTAGACTAGGGCTGTGATGATAAGCATTTCCTGCTGTAGACTAGGGCTGTGATGATAAGCATTTCCTGCTGTAGACTAGGACTGTGCTGATACAAGTATCGCAATGTTTTTTTCCATTGCAAAAATGAAAACACAAAACAGACAACTCTTTGGTTCTTTAAAAACCTGCTGTATGTAACATATTGTGTGCTATGGCTTGGAAAATAAATGTGTCTCTGGATGACAACATAATGATGTTTGTTTCAACATTAGGGCTGTTCTAAAGAAGATAAATCCATTTTACATTGTAAGCTCGATACATTTACATTTACATTTAAGTCATTTAGCAGACGCTCTTATCAGGGCGACTTACAAATTGGTGAATTCACCCTCTGACATCAGTGGAACAGCCACTTTACAATTGTGCATCTAAATCATTTAAAGGGGTGAGAAGGATTGCTATCCTATCCTAGGTATTCCTTGAAGAGGTGGGGTTTCAGGTGTCTCCGGAAGGTGGTGATTGACTCCGCTGTCCTGGCGTCGTGAGGGAGTTGTTCCACCATTGGGGGGCCAGAGCAGCGAACAGTTTTGACTGGGCTGAGCGGGAACTGTACTTCCTCAGGAAGTGGTAGGGAGGCGAGCAGGCCAGAGGTGGATGAACGCAGTGCCCTTGTTTGGGTGTAGGGCCTGATCAGAGCCTGGAGGTACTGCGGTGCCGTTCCCCTCACAGCTCCGTAGGCAAGCACCATGGTCTTGTAGCGGATGCGAGCTTCAACTGGAAGCCAGTGGAGAGAGCGGAGGAGCGGGGTGACGTGAGAGAACTTGGGAAGGTTGAACACCAGACGGGCTGCGGCGTTCTGGATGAGTTGTAGGGGTTTAATGGCACAGGCAGGGAGCCCAGCCAACAGCTCTGGGAGGAGGAAACAATGGAGTTGTCAACCGTGATGGCGAGATCATGGAACGGGCAGTCCTTCCCCGGGAGGAAGAGCAGCTCCGTCTTGCCGAGGTTCAGCTTGAGGTGGTGATCCGTCATCCACACTGATATGTCTGCCAGACATGCAGAGATGCGATTCGCCACCTGGTCATCAGAAGGGGGAAAGGAGAAGATTAATTGTGTGTCGTCTGCATAGCAATGATAGGAGAGACCATGTGAGGTTATGACAGAGCCAAGTGACTTGGTGTATAGCGAGAATAGGAGAGGGCCTAGAACAGAGCCCTGGGGGACACTAGTGGTGAGAGCGCGTGGCGAGGAGACAGATTCTCGCCACGCCACCTGGTAGGAGCGACCTGTCAGGTAGGACGCAATCCAAGCGTGGGCCGCGCCGGAGATGCCCAACTCGGAGAGGGTGGAGAGGAGGATCTGATGGTTCACAGTGTCGAAGGCAGCCGATAGGTCTAGAAGGATGAGAGCAGAGGAGAGAGAGTTAGCTTTAGCAGTGCGGAGCGCCTCCGTGATACAGAGAAGAGCAGTCTCAGTTGAATGACTAGTCTTGAAACCTGACTGATTTGGATCAAGAAGGGCTTAACTTCCCATGGAAAATTTCAGACCCTTTCCAATCCTACTCATGCCACAATTCACAGACTCACTCACTCACACTTGCACACTCACACACCCTCCCTCTCTCTCGGCCCGGCCTGGTTTGAGCTGTGCTTAATAAGGTGTGTATTAGCCCTCTGGTGAAGCGATACAGATAATTACAGCCAACTGCTAATGATTTAAATAATGGTGTCTGGGATGATTCTGGGGGATTTTGAAGTGAGATCAATTAGACAAAGTATCAGATGTGTTATCTGTGTCTTCATCTAACACAGCCTGAGGCAGAGACTGCTTTTTGTCTTCTCAGGGTAGCAGACACTTTCAGTAGGAACCTGCTTTTCTTTCATTAAACCCATCTCCTCTTCTCTCATTCCCCTCACCCCTCCTCTTCTCTCATTCCCCTCACCCCTCCTCTTCTCTCATTCCCCTCACCCCTCCTCTTCTCTCATTCCCCTCACCCCTCCTCTTATCTCTGTCCCCTCTCCTATTCTGTCTCCTCACCTCTCCTTTTCTCTCAGTCCCCTCACCTCACCTCTCCTCTTCTCTCCGTCCCCTCACCTCTCCTCTTCTCTCCGTCCCCTCACCTCTCCTCTTCTCTCCGTCCCCTCACCTCTCCTCTTCTCTCCGTCCCCTCACCTCTCCTCTTCTCTCCGTCCCCTCACCTCTCCTCTTCTCTCCGTCCCCTCACCTCTCCTCTTCTCTCCGTCCCCTCACCTCTCCTCTTCTCTCCGTCCCCTCACCTCTCCTCTTCTCTCCGTCCCCTCACCTCTCCTCTTCTCTCCGTCCCCTCACCTCTCTCCTCTTCTCTCCGTCCCTCACCTCTCCTCTTCTCTCCGTCCCCTCACCTCTCCTCTTCTCTCCGTCCCTCTCACCTCTCCTCTTCTCTCCCGCCCCCTCACCTCTCCTCTTCTCTCCGCCCCTCACCTCTCCTCTTCTCTCCGCCCCTCACCTCTCCTCTTCTCTCCGCCCCCTCACCTCTCCT
This sequence comes from Oncorhynchus masou masou, assembly GCF_036934945.1. Classification (NCBI taxonomy): domain Eukaryota; kingdom Metazoa; phylum Chordata; class Actinopteri; order Salmoniformes; family Salmonidae; genus Oncorhynchus; species Oncorhynchus masou. Next base: position 11,042 of record NW_027008449.1, on the reverse strand, counting down.
TTTCTCTCCGCCCCCTCACCTCTCCCCTTCTCTCCGCCACCTCACCTCTTCTCTCCGTCCCCTCTCCTCACCTCTCCTCACTTCTCCTCTCCTCTTCTCTCCATCCCCTCTTCTCTCCGTCCCCTCTTCTCTCCGTCTCTCTCCTCCCTCTCCCCTCTTCTCTCCCGTCCCATCTACTCTCCGCCCCTCCCTCCTCTCTCACCTCTCCTCTTCGTCCCCTCTCCTCCCACCTCTCCTCCCTTTTCCTCCCCTCTTCTCTCCGTCCCCTCTTCTCTCCGTCCCCTCTTCTCTCTGTCCCCTCTTCTCTCTGTCCCCTCTTCTCTCTGTCCCTCTTCTCTCCGCCCCCTCTTCTCTCCGCCCCCTCTTCTCTCCTTCCCCCTCTTCTCTCCGCCCCCCACCTCTCCTCTTCTCTCCATCCCCTCTCCTCCTCTCCTCACTTCTCCTCTCTTCTCTCTATTCCTCCTTCTCTTAGATCCCCTCACCTCCTCCTCTTCTCTCCGTCCCATCTGCTCTCCGCCCCTCCTCTCCCTCTTCTCTCTGTCCCCTCTCCTCTTCTCTCTGTCCCTCTCTCCTCACTTCTCCGTCCCCTCTTCTCTCCGTCCCCTCTTCTCTCCGTCCCTCTTCTCTCCGTCCCCCTCTTCTCTCCGCCCCTCTTCTCTCCGCCCCCTCTTCTCTCCGTCCCCTCTTCTCTTCGTCCCCTCACCTCTCCTCTTCTCTCCGTCCCATCTACTCTCCGCCCCCTCACCTCTCCTCTTCTCTCTGTCCCCTTTCCTCTTCTCTCTGTCCCCTCCTCCTCCTTCTCCGTCCCTCTTCTCTCCGTCCCCTCCTCTTCTCTCCGTCCTCTTCCTCTCCTTTCTTCTCTCCGCCCCCTCTTCTCTCCGCCCCCTCTTCTCTCCGCCCCCTCTTCTCTCCGCCCCTCTTCCTCTCCGCCCCCTCTTCTCTCTGTCCCCTCTCCTCACTTCTCCGTCCCCTCTTCTCTCCGTCCCCTCTTCTCTCCGTCCCCTCTTCTCTCCGTCCCCTCTTCTCTCCGTCCCCTCTTCTCTCCGTCCCCTCTTCTCTCCGTCCCCTCTTCTCTCCGTCCCTCTTCTCTCCGTCCCTCACCTCTCCTCACCTCTCCTCTTCTCTCCGTCCCCTCACCTCTCCTCTTCTCTCCGTCCCCTCTCCCCTTCTCTCCGGACCCTCTCCCCTCCTCTTCTGTCTCCTCACCTTTCCTCTTTCCTCTCCTCCTTGTTTTCTTTACCCTCTTGATGTCTTCAATCACCTTTTCTATGTTCTCCAGTCTCTTCAGCCCTGTCAGTTTCTAGTCTCAAGTTGTGTTCCAGAGGTATCATGCTCTGCGTCTGTTCAGCTACTCTTTACTTCTCTGTTGAATCCCCTAGTAAGGATAGTTGCAGTAAATCCTAGAATGTCCAGAGGAAGAGGACCTTCTCTTTCTTCTTGTGCTGGGCTACCTGGGGAGCAGAGGAACAATCCCTCAAATGGAGAAACAAAGACAGCCTTGTTAACGTGGTGCTGTACAGAACTCTGCTCTCTCTGTGTGGAACCTCTCTCTATTTCTGTCTCGTTCTCTGTGTGGAACCTCTCTCTATTTCTGTCTCGTTCCTTCTTCTCTGTGTGGAACCTCTCTCTATTTCTGTCTCGTTCTCTGTGTGGAACCTCTCTATTTCTGTCTCGTTCTCTGTGTGGAACCTCAATCTTATTTTCTCTCGTTCTCTGTGTGGAACCTCTCCTATGTCTCTCTCGTTCTCTGGGTGGAACCTCTCTCTATTTCTGTCTCGTTCTCTGTGTGGAACCTCTCTCTATTTCTGTCTCGTTCTCTGCGTGGAACCTCTCTCTATTTCTCTCGTTCTCTGTGTGGAGACCTCTCTCTCTTCTGTCTCGTTCTCTGTGTGGAACCTCTCTCTATTTCTCTCTCGTTCTCTGTGTGGAACCTCTCCTATTTCTCTCTTGTTCTGTGTGTAACCTCTCTATTTCTCTCTCGTTCTGTGTGTACACACTTGATTTCTGTTTGCCTTCTCTCTTTCCTCTCTCTTCTCTCTCTGTCCACTCATTCTTTCACTCACTTTCTCTCCTCTCGCATTAGGACTAACACACACACACACACACACACACACACACACACACACATGCACACACACACACACGCACACACTGTCAGTTTCTTGGACGATTCTCACATACATCAAATATTCATTATGAATAATCCGTATTCATATCCATGCTCGCACATGCCTTTCTCAGGAAGAAACAAGGTCACACTCTTATTCCTAGGATGTGTTTAAACGTGTCTGTGTGTTTAGGCACGTTTGTGGTTCTCATGGCCTGTTAGCAAACTGTAGGATTAGTTCAGTGTGTGTGTTTGACCTCCCAGCCTCTGACCTCTCTGCCTCCATACCAGCACCTCTGCTCTCTCTCTTTCTCTACCTCTCTCTCTACCTCTCTGTCTACCTCTCTGTCTACCTCTCTGTCTACCTCTCTCGCTCTCTGTCTACCTCTCTCGCGCTCTGTCTACCTCTCTCGCGCTCTGTCTACCTCTCTCGCGCTCTGTCTACCTCTCTCGCGCTCTGTCTACCTCTCTCTCTCGCTCTCTGTCTACCTCTCTCGCTCGCTCTCTGTCTACCTCTCTCTCTCGCTCTCTGTCTACCTCTCTCTCTCGCTCTCTGTCTACCTCTCTCTCTCGCTCTCTGTCTACCTCTCTCTCTCGCTCTCTGTCTACCTCTCTCTCTCGCTCTCTGTCTACCTCTCTCTCTCGCTCTCTGTCTACACCCTCTCTCTCGCTCTCTGTCTACCTCTCTCTCTCGCTCTCTGTCTACCTCTCTCGCTCGCTCTCTGTCTACCTCGCTCGCTCGCTCTCTGTCTACCTCGCTCGCTCTCTGTCTACCTCGCTCGCTCTCTGTTTACCGCGCTCGCTCGCTCGCTTCTTGTCCTAGTCACTGGAACAGAATTATGAACTCTGCACAATGAATAGATTAAAGTTTAATCTGCACATTTTGAATAGGAGGCAGTGAAACTGTTGGTTCAGTGTTTCCCCATTGGAATCCAGTCATAATTACTCTGGCTGGCAGACATATTACATCTCTCAGGGTGGAGCGGAGTGGGAACACACACACACACACACACACACACACACACACACACACACACACACACACACACACACACACACACACACACACACAGTCGTAGGGGTCTATCTGGGCCAGGTTAATAAAATGGGGGGTTGCTCCACAGTGCAGTTATTAATCATCCTTGCATGAAGCGAGAGAAGGCCATACACCAGAGAAAATTACATTTGCGTAATGCAGCCTTTTAATCTCTGTGTGCGTGTGTGTGTGTGTGTGTGCGCGCGCTAGGGGTGTAACTGTTCACCACACCCACAGTTTGGTATGTATTGTTTTGGAGTTTGTTTCGGTACAGTGGAAGTGAAATGCCCACAGTTACTGTAGTTATTTCTGGTTTATTTAAGTGTTGGTCTTCCTGATTACAGATGTGATTTTTAGTCCTGTAAGGCCTGGTGACATCACCACCAAGAATAACAACACTGGATTCTCTTACATCAGAACTCCCCATTACTCATCAACCACCCCGACGTGCAGTATGTGTGTGAAATCGATACTTGGCTCAGACATTGTTTAGGTCTGTGTGCTGTTTACTTCCCAAGACAAGAAGATGCTGACTTGTGAGACATGAAGGGGTCGTGTCTGTAGCACGGTACTTGTCCTCTCCCACTCTGTGGGGTCATGTGATGAGCTGTCACTGTTAAGTAGCTCTCTGTGACCCTGGAGGTCCATCTGTCTGGAGTAAACGCAACACAAATGAAAGACAACTTTGGCTTTAGCTTGTGTCGTGTCTTTACTATCATTAAACTGAAGACATAGTTTTCATCTGTAATTAGTATTACGAGATCAACTGATTAATCATGTAAATGTAATTAACTAGGAAGTTGCGGCATCAAGGAAAAATATTCAGATTAAAGTTATCATTTCCTAAAATAACTTTTCAGATATTTTATCTGATCAATTAGTCTTCGGATTAATGAATTATTTACTTTACCTCCTTTAGTCTCATTCCAAACGTTGTAAATTGTTGGTTATCTGCACAAACCCAGTCTTCAATATGAGTCATCCATACATCAGTTGTCTTAAATCATGTGTTTATTACTAACTAAGTAATTCACAGAAATGCATAAACATACAGTAAATATGGTTACAAGAAATGATAGGGGAATGTGCCCTAGTGGGCTGAACCGGCATTGCTGCTTGTTAGACAAAAGGGGAAGTGGTTGTCGACGAAGAAGTCACTACAGAGTGATAATTATAACAATTGAAATGCTAATCCTTTACACATGAACGCTCACTCATTCGGGAATAATTGCAAACAATATATATCTTTACTCTCAGTGTGTCGTCTTGATCGCTGGTGAAAAGTTTGTTTCTTTTGTAGAATTGTCCTCTCTCTCTCTGTCTGTCTTGGTTATAGGGGATAGTTCAGAGTGGCATTCATTTGTTTCGTTATAGAGTGGATGTTTCGGCGGTTGTCGTTCTTCACGTTCAATGATACCGAATTCCTAGCTGCAGACTAGTAATTAATATCAAAGACTTGTTCTTATTCTGTCGGTATCGATAGTCTAAGAGTTTAACCACGTGGTATGGTTAAAAGATTCAGCAATTGTCCACAACCTTTGTCCTCCCCCAATGGAGAAAAACATGGTCTGGTGATCATTTCTCAAAGTTGGGTTTTATTCGGAATGACAGAGAAAAGGGCTGTCCCAGGAGGCCTGACCCTAACTGGGCTCAAGGGTGGTCCTCTGCTTTAGTCCAAATCATAAGGGAATTGTATTTTTCTTCATTAAACAGTCCAAAATCATATTACACAATTATACAAACAGTATCATACCCACTCATTCATCTTATACAACAATTAGATGTAAACATCATATCTGAGGCTATTATATAAACAGGGTTATGGTAATGTGGCCACACCGTCTCCCATGAGCTTCCCCAAGTTGTGACATGGAACATAAAATTTGTTCGTACCTCAAGTTCTGTGAGGTGGAAGGATTTCCTTTGTCCTCCATGAAAATGTACTCTCTCTATACTGTGTGTCCATGAGGAGATCCTCAGGAATTTACCATGCCTCTCTGACCACAGCAACCTAGTTGAAGGGGGAGGCAGGTAGAGGGGGATGGGGCTTGCTATACCCAAAGAGGCCAACGTCATGATACTTGCTTCTATAGAGCGGGTACTACCTATTTTCTGAAATGTGTGTGAGCGGACGAAATTCATAACGTCGATTGAGCTATTTCACGAGGTGCTGAAACCCCCTATTCTTCACAACCACTGACAATGGGTGCACATCCTCCACTATTAAACACATCCTCCACTATAAAACACATCCTCCACTATAAAACACATCCTCCACTATAAAACACATCCTCCACTATAAAACACATCCTCTACTATAAAACACATCCTCCACTATAAAACACATCCTCCACTATAAAACACATCCCTCCACTATAAAACACATCCTCCACTATAAAACACATCCTCCACTATAAAACACATCCTCTACTATAAAACACATCCTCTACTATAAAACACATCCTCCACTATAAAACACATCCTCTACTATAAAAACACATCCTCCCACTATAAAACACATCCTCCACTATAAAACACATCCTCCACTATAAAACACATCCTCCACTATAAAACACATCCTCCACTATAAAACACATCCTCCACTATAAAACACATCCTCCACTATAAAACACATCCTCCACTATAAAACACATCCTACTACAATAAAACACATCCTACTATAAAACACATATCTACTATAAAACACATCCTCCACTATAAAACACATACTATAAAACACATCCTCCACTATAAAACACATCCTCCACTATAAAACACATCCTCCACTATAAAACACATCCTCTACTATAAAACACATCCTCTACTATAAAACACATCCTCTACTATAAAACACATCCACCAGTATAAAACACATCCTCTACTATAAAACACATCCACCAGTATAAAACACATCCTCCACTCTTGTCATTTCTTTGGCCAGAGGGGAGGTAGATATCGTTGTCGTGCAGGTAGATGTCTTTGTCTTGCGGTGGATGTCTTTGTCTTGCGGTAGATGTCTTTGTCTTGCGCCTGATGTCTTTGTCTTGCGGTGGATGTCTTTGGCGTGCGGGGGATATCGTTGTCTTGCGGTGGATGTCTTTGTCTTGCAGTAGATGTCTTTGTCTTGCAGTAGATGTCTTTGTCTTGCGCCTGATGTCTTTGTCTTGCGCCTGATGTCTTTGTCTTGCGCCTGATGTCTTTGGCGTGCGGTGGATATCATTGTCTTGCGGTGGATGTCGTTGTCTTGCGGTGGATGTCGTTGTCTTGCGGTGGATGTCGTTGTCTTGCGGTGGATGTCTTTGTCTTGCGGTGGATGTCTTTGTCTTGCGGTGGATGTCCTTGTCCTGCGGTGGATGTCTTTGTCTTGCGCCTGATGTCTTTGTCTTGCGCCTGATGTCTTTGTCTTGCGCCTGATGTCTTTGTCTTGCGGTGGATGTCTTTGTCTTGCGGTGGATGTCTTTGTCTTGCGGTGGATGTCTTTGTCTTGCGGTGGATATCTTTGTCCTGCGGTGGATATCGTTGTCTTGCGCCTGATGTCTTTGTCTTGCGCCTGATGTCTTTGTCTTGCGCCTGATGTCTTTGTCTTGCGGTGGATGTCTTTGGCGTGCGGTGGATATCGTTATCTTGCGGTGGATGTCGTTGTCTTGCGGTCTTTGTCTTGCGGTGGATGTCTTTGTCTTGCGGTAGATGTCTTTGTCCTGCGGTGGATGTCTTTGTCTTGCGGTGGATGTCTTTGTCTTGCGGTGGATGTCTTTGTCTTGCGGTGGATGTCTTTGTCTTGCGGTGGATGTCTTTGTCTTGCGGTGGATGTCTTGTATCAGGGGTTGAAGAGATGAGTGTTTTTGTGTTCTTCAGTGAAACCTGTATGAATGACGCTATTTAGAGAAACGCAGTCGACCAACAGCTTTCATTATCAAACCTTACAGTATCTACATGGAGGCAAGGGGGCTTGGTGCCGTCAGTACCCAGGATGAAAGCAGCGATGCTAGGCTTCGACACAGACATGGTCGGCTGTCTTAATCCAGAGCTCCATCCCTCCAGTAGGCTCTCTATATAGAATGTGATTATCCTGACGTAGGCTCTCTCTATAGAATGTGATTATCCTGGCATAGGCTCTCTATAGAATGTGATTATCCTGGCGTAGGCTCTCTGTATAGAATGTGATTATCCTGGCGTAGGCTCTCTCTATAGAATGTGATTATCCTGGCGTAGGCTCTCTGTATAGAATGTGATTATCCTGGCGTAGGCTCTCTCTATAGAATGTGATTATCCTGGCGTAGGCTCTCTGTATAGAATGACTATCCTGGCGTAGGCTCTCTGTATAGAATGTGACTATCCTGGCCTAGGCTCTCTGTATAGAATGTGACTATCCTGGCGTAGGCTCTCTGTATAGAATGTGACTATCCTGGCGTAGCTCTCTCTCAGAATGTGATTATCCTGGCGTAGGCTCTCTGTATAGAATGACTTCTGGCGTAGGCTCTCTCTATAGAATGTGACTATCCTGGCATAGGCTCTCTCTATAGAATGTGATTATCCCTCCAGTAGGCTCTCTATAGAATGTGACTATCCTGGCGTAGGCTCTCTATAGAATGTGACTATCCTGGCGTAGGCTCTCTCTATAGAATGTGATTATCCTGGCGTAGGCTCTCTCTATAGAATGTGATTATCCTGGCGTAGGCTCTCTATAGAATGTGACTATCCTGGCGTAGGCTCTCTCTATAGAATGTAATTATCCTGGTGTAGGCTCTCTCTATAGAATGTGACTATCCTGGCGTAGGCTCTCTCTATAGAATGTGACTATCCTGGCGTAGGCTCTGTATAGAATGTGACTATCCTGGCGTAGGCTCTCTCTATAGAATGTGATTATCCTGGCGTAGGCTCTCTCTATAGAATGTGACTATCCTGGCGTAGGCTCTCTGTATAGAATGTGACTATCCTGGCGTAGGCTCTCTGTATAGAATGTGACTATCCTGGCGTAGGCTCTCTGTATAGAATGTGATTATCCTGGCATTGGCTCTCTCTATAGAATGTGATTTCCTGGCGTAGGCTCTCTCTATAGAATGTGATTATCCTGGCGTAGGCTCTCTATAGAATGTGATTATCCTGGCATTGGCTCTCTCTATAGAATGTGATTTCCTGGCGTAGGCTCTCTATAGAATGTGATTATCCTGGCGTAGGCTCTCTGTATAGAATGTGATTATCCTGGCGTAGGCTCTCTATAGAATGTGATTATCCTGGTGTAGGCTCTGTATAGAATGTGATTATCCTGGCGTAGGCTCTCTATAGAATGTGATTATCCTGGCGTAGGCTCTCTCTATAGAATGTGATTATCCTGGCGTAGGCTCTCTATAGAATGTGATTATCCTGGCGTAGGCTCTCTGTATAGAATGTGATTATCTTGGCGTAGTCTCTCTCTATAGAATGTGATTATCCTGGCGTAGTCTTTCTCTATAGAATGTGATTATCCTGGCGTAGGCTCTCTCTATAGAATGTGATTATCCTGGTGTAGGCTCTCTATAGAATGTGATTATCCTGGCGTAGACTCTCTATAGAATGTGATTATCCTGGCGTAGGCTCTCTATAGAATGTGATTTCCTGGCGTAGGCTCTCTCTATAGAATGTGATTATCCTGGTGTAGGCTCTCTATAGAATGTGATTATCCTGGCGTAGGCTCTCTATAGAATGTGATTTCCTGGCGTAGTCTCTCTCTATAGAATGTGATTATCCTGGTGTAGGCTCTCTATAGAATGTGATTATCCTGGTGTAGGCTCTCTATAGAATGTGATTATCCTGGCGTAGACTCTCTATAGAATGTGATTATCCTGGCGTAGGCTCTCTATAGAATGTGATTTCCTGGCATAGGCTCTCTCTATAGAATGTGATTATCCTGGTGTAGGCTCTCTATAGAATGTGATTATCCTGGCGTAGGCTCTCTATAGAATGTGATTTCCTGGCGTAGTCTCTCTCTATAGAATGTGATTATCCTGGTGTAGGCTCTCTATAGAATGTGATTATCCTGGCGTAGACTCTCTATAGAATGTGATTATCCTGGCGTATGCTCTCTGTATAGAATGTGATTATCCTGGCGTAGACTCTCTATAGAATGTGATTATCCTGGCGTAGACTCTCTATAGAATGTGATTATCCTGGCGTAGTCTCTCTCTATAGAATGTGATTATCCTGGCGTAGGCTCTCTATAGAATGTGATTATCCTGGCGTAGTCTCTCTCTATAGAATGTGATTATCCTGGCGTAGTCTCTCTCTATAGAATGTGATTATCCTGGCGTAGACTCTCTATAGAATGTGATTATCCTGGCGTAGACTCTCTATAGAATGTGATTATCCTGGCGTAGGCTCTCTATAGAATGTGATTATCCTGGCGTAGACTCTCTATAGAATGTGATTATCCTGGCGTAGACTCTCTATAGAATGTGATTATCCTGGCGTAGTCTCTCTCTATAGAATGTGATTATCCTGGTGTAGGCTCTCTCTATAGAATGTGATTATCCTGGTGTAGTCTCTCTCTATAGAATGTGATTATCCTGGCGTAGTCTCTCTCTATAGAATGTGATTATCCTGGTGTAGTCTCTCTCTATAGAATGTGATTATCCTGGCGTAGTCTCCATATGGATTGAGATCAAAGGGCATACTGAGAACAGACTCCAGAACATTCCCTGCTCGGCTAACTTCTCCTTCACAACCCTGACTGGGAGTCCTGGTCTGGCTCCATTGGGAATGGATCTGGGAATGGTTTATGATGACAGACAGGTTGTTCCATGTCATTTCAACAAGCCATGACCCCCACCATGTCAGATTGTTCTGAAATCCTTTGTTCGAAACAGATGAGATTAGCTTTCCTGAAACATTATTTTGTTGCAGTAGAATGTAGGATGGGACTTGAGCCTAGCAACTTTAATGACTCATTTCTCTGAACTTGAGAATTATCATCAAATTCACTGGGAGGAAGAAACGATACTCTGAGCCACAGCTCTATACTTCTTGTCAGACAGAGAGAAGTGATACTGTATACAGGTTGTTTTGGTGGGATTGGAGTAGGGGGGGGGGTACATAGCTGGATTTTAACCATCCCTTTGGTTCCCTCCCTATCTGTTAGGTACTATATTTATTGACGATTATAAACTCAGCACAAAAAGAAACGTCCCTTTATCAGGACCCTGTCTTTCAAAGATAATTTGTAAAAATCCAAATAACTTCTTAAATACATACACTTTCCCATGCTAAACAATTAATGAACATGTATCTGTGGAACAGTCGTTAAGACACTAACAGCTTACAGACGGTAGGCAATTGAGGTCACAGTTATGAAAACTTAGGACACTAAAGAGGCCTTTCTACTGACTCTGAAAAACACCAAAAGAAAGATGCCCAGGGTCCCTGCTCATCTGTGTGAATGTGCCTTAGGCATGCTGCAAGGAGGCATGAGGACTGCAGATGTGGCCAGGGCAATAAATTGCAATGTCCATACCGTGAGACGCCTAAGACAGTGCTACAGGGAGACAGGACGGACAGCTGATTGTCCTCGCAGTGGCAGACCACGTGTAACAACACCTGCACAGGATCGGTACATCCGAACTTCACATCTGCGGGAGAGGTACAGGATGGCGACAACAACTGCCTGAGTTACACCAGGATTGCATAATCCCTCCATCAGTGCTCAGACTGTCCGCAATAGGCTGAGAAAGGCTGGACTGGGGGCTTGTAGGCCTGTTGTAAGGCAGGTTCTCATCAGGCATCACCGGCAACAACGTCGCCTATGGGCACAAACCCACCATCGCTGGACCAGACAGGACTGGCAGAAAGTGCTCTTCACAGACATGTCTCGGTTTTGTCTCACCAGCGGTGATGGTCAGATTAGCGTTTTTCGGCGACGGAATGAGC
>NW_027008448.1:90000-97936 GCF_036934945.1 Oncorhynchus masou masou | reverse complement strand
GTCTCTCAGAGGTCTACTGATTATAGATCTATGTCTCTCAGGTCTACTGATTATAGATCTATGTCTCTCAGAGGTCTACTGATTATAGATATATGTCTCTCAGAGGCAGTGCCTGAAGAGTTGGGAAAGGAAACAGATCTTGCAGCTTCTACTGTACACACCAGCACCACTGTATCCTACTAGTGTACACACCAGCACCACTGTATCCTACTACTGTACACACCAGCACCACTGTATATTACTACTGTACACATCAGCACCACTGTATCCTACTTCTGTACACACCAGCACCACTGTATCCTACTACTGTACACACCAGCACCACTGTATCCTACTACTGTACACACCAGCACCACTGTATCCTACTACTGTACACACCAGCACCACTGTATCCTACTTCTGTACACACCAGCACCACTGTATCCTACTTCTGTACACACCAGCACCACTGTATCCTACTTCTGTACACACCAGCACCACTGTATCCTACTAGTGTACACACCAGCACCACTGTATCCTACTACTGTACACACCAGCACCACTGTATATTACTACTGTACACATCAGCACCACTGTATCCTACTTCTGTACACACCAGCACCACTGTATCCTACTTCTGTACACATCAGCACCACTGTATCCTTCCACTGTACACAACAGCACCACTGTATCCTACTACTGAACACAACAGCACCACTGTAAATGACTACTGTACACAACAGCACCACTGTAAATGACTACTGTACACAACAGCACCACTGTATTCTAAATATACCTTGGCTATACTGTCTGTAGTATATTGATGTGAGTTGTGTGAATACCTTGTCTATACTGTCTGTAGTATATTGATGTGAGTTGTGTGAATACCTTGTCTATACTGTCTGTAGTATATTGATGTGAGTTGTGTGAATACCTTGTCTATACTGTCTGTAGTATATTGATGTGAGTTGTGTGAATACCTTGTCTATGCTGTCTGTAGTATATTGATGTGAGTTGTGTGAATACCTTGTCTATACCGTATGTAGTATATTGATGTGAGTTGTGTGAATACCTTGTCTATACTGTCTGTAGTATATTGATGTGAGTTGTGTGAATACCTTGTCTATACTGTCTGTAGTATATTGATGTGAGTTGTGTGAATACCTTGTCTATACTGTCTGTAGTATATTGATGTGAGTTGTGTGAATACCTTGTCTATACTGTCTGTGGTATATTGATGTGAGTTGTGTGAATACCTTGTCTATACCATCTGTAGTATATTGATGTGAGTTGTGTGAATACCTTGTCTATACTGTCTGTAGTATATTGATGTGAGTTGTGTGAATACCTTGTCTATACTGTCTGTAGTATATTGATGTGAGTTGTGTGAATACCTTGTCTATACTGTCTGTAGTATATTGATGTGAGTTGTGTGAATACCTTGTCTATGCTGTCTGTAGTATATTGATGTGAGTTGTGTGAATACCTTGTCTATACCGTCTGTAGTATATTGGTGTGAGTTGTGTGAATACCTTGCCTATACTGTCTGTAGTATATTGTGTGCAGTGATCTGTGTTGTAAAATGTGAATGATGTTTTGTTGTCTTTTACCAATTGACCTTTAGTATTCAGATCCATTGATCAGCCTGTTAATACGCTACACTGTCGCGTGGTGTACTGTAATGTGAGTCATTTACAGCAGATAGATGGGGCTGCTTCGAACAGCCGTTAGTACAGGGATTTGACTAAATTGGTAAGGCGATGTCTGGCTGTGAAGATGACTCATCGGGGTGTATTTACAACAGGCCCATTACATCCTCGGCCTCCTTGAATCCCGTGTAGAATCCTACCGGTGAGGGATATTAGTGGTGAACGGCACAAACACCTCAAGAAGGCAAGACTCTTCTGTTCGCTCGTCTCGGTCTGACTGATGATAACACACAGCCAGGGTATTGGGTCTGACTGATGACAACACACAGCCAGGGTATTGGGTCTGACTGATAACACACAGCCAGGGTACTGGGTCTGACTGATGACAACACACAGCCAGGGTATTGGGTCTGACTGATGATAACACACAGCCAGGGTATTGGGTCTGACTGATGACAACACACAGCCAGGGTATTGGGTCTGAATGATGACAACACACAGCCAGGGTATTGGGTCTGAATGATGACAACACACAGCCAGGGTACTGGGTCTGACTGATGACAACACACAGCCAGGGTATTGGGTCTGACTGATGATAACACACAGCCAGGGTATTGGGTCTGACTGATGACAACACACAGCCAGGGTATTGGGTCTGAATGATGATAACACACAGCCAGGGTATTGGGTCTGACTGATGATAACACACACAGCCAGGGTATTGGGTCTGACTGATGACAACACACACAGCCAGGGTATTGGGTCTGACTGATGATAACACACAGCCAGGGTATTGGGTCTGACTGATAACAACACACACAGCCAGGGTATTGGGTCTGACTGATAACACACACAGCCAGGGTATTGGGTCTGACTGATGACAACACACAGCCAGGGTATTGGGTCTGACTGATGACAACACACAGCCAGGGTATTGGGTCTGACTGATGACAACACACAGCCAGGGTATTGGGTCTGACTGATGATAACACACACAGCCAGGGTATTGGGTCTGAATGATGATAACACACAGCCAGGGTATTGGGTCTGACTGATAACACACACAGCCAGGGTATTGGGTCTGACTGATGACAACACACACAGCCAGGGTATTGGGTCTGACTGATGATAACACACAGCCAGGGTATTGGGTCTGACTGATGATAACACACAGCCAGGGTATTGGGTCTGACTGATGACAACACACACAGCCAGGGTATTGGGTCTGACTGACAACACACACAGCCAGGGTATTGGGTCTGACTGATAACAACACACACAGCCAGGGTATTGGGTCTGACTGATAACAACACACACAGCCAGGGTATTGGGTCTGACTGATGACAACACACACAGCCAGGGTATTGGGTCTGACTGATAACAACACACACAGCCAGGGTATTGGGTCTGACTGATAACACTCACAGCCAGGGTATTGGGTCTGACTGATGACAACACACACAGCCAGGGTATTGGGTCTGACTGATGACAACACACACAGCCAGGGTATTGGGTCTGACTGATGACAACACACACAGCCAGGGTATTGGGTCTGACTGATAACAACACACACAGCCAGGGTATTGGGTCTGACTGATGATAACACACACAGCCAGGGTATTGGGTCTGACTGATGATAACACACACAGCCAGGGTATTGGGTCTGACTGATGACAACACACACAGCCAGGGTATTGGGTCTGACTGATGACAACACACACAGCCAGGGTATTGGGTCTGACTGATAACACACACAGCCAGGGTATTGGGTCTGACTGATGACAACACACACAGCCAGGGTATTGGGTGTGACTGATGACAACACACAGCCAGGGTATTGGGTCTGACTGATGACAACACACAGCCAGGGTATTGGGTCTGACTGATAACACACACAGCCAGGGTATTGGGTCTGACTGATGACACACAAAGCCAGGGTATTGGGTCTGACTGATGACACACACAGCCAGGGTATTGGGTCTGACTGATGACACACACAGCCAGGGTATTGGGTCTGACTGATAACACACACAGCCCGGGTATTGGGTCTGAATGATGACACACACAGCCAGGGTATTGGGTCTGACTGATGACAACACACAGCCAGGGTATTGGGTCTGACTGATAACACACACAGCCAGGGTATTGGGTCTGACTGATAACAACACAGCCAGGGAACTGGGTCTGACTGATGACAACACAGCCAGGGTATTGGGTCTGACTGATGACAACACAGCCAGGGTATTGGGTCTGACTGATGACACACACAGCCAGGGTATTGGGTCTGACTGATGATAACACACACAGCCAGGGTATTGGGTCTGACTGATGACAACACACACAGCCAGGGTATTGGGTCTGACTGATGACAACACACAGCCAGGGTATTGGGTCTGACTGATGACACACAGCCAGGGTATTGGGTCTGAATGATGACAACACACAGCCAGGGTATTGGGTCTGAATGATGACACACACAGCCAGGGTATTGGGTCTGAATGATGACAACACACACAGCCAGGGTACTGGGTCTGACTGATAACAACACACACAGCCAGGGTATTGGGTCTGACTGACAACACACACAGCCAGGGTATTGGGTCTGACTGACAACACACACAGCCAGGGTATTGGGTCTGACTGATAACAACACACACAGCCAGGGTATTGGGTCTGACTGATGACAACACACACAGCCAGGGTATTGGGTCTGACTGATGACAACACACACAGCCAGGGTATTGGGTCTGACTGATGATAACACACAGCCAGGGTATTGGGTCTGACTGATGACAACACACACAGCCAGGGTATTGGGTCTGACTGATGACAACACACACAGCCAGGGTATTGGGTCTGACTGATGATAACACACAGCCAGGGTACTGGGTCTGACTGATGACAACACACACAGCCAGGGTATTGGGTCTGACTGATGATAACACACAGCCAGGGTATTGGGTCTGACTGATGACAACACACAGCCAGGGTATTGGGTCTGACTGATGACACACAGCCAGGGTATTGGGTCTGAATGATGACAACACACAGCCAGGGTATTGGGTCTGAATGATGACACACACAGCCAGGGTATTGGGTCTGACTGATGACACACAGCCAGGGTATTGGGTCTGAATGATGACAACACACAGCCAGGGTATTGGGTCTGACTGATGACACACAGCCAGGGTATTGGGTCTGAATGATGACAACACACAGCCAGGGTATTGGGTCTGAATGATGACAACACACACAGCCAGGGTATTGGGTCTGACTGATGACAACACACAGCCAGGGTATTGGGTCTGAATGATGACACACACAGCCAGGGTATTGGGTCTGACTGATGACAACACACAGCCAGGGTATTGGGTCTGACTGATGACAACACACAGCCAGGGTATTGGGTCTGACTGATAACAACACACACAGCCAGGGTATTGGGTCTGACTGATGACAACACACAGCCAGGGTATTGGGTCTGAATGATGACACACACAGCCAGGGTATTGGGTCTGAATGATGACACACACAGCCAGGGTATTGGGTCTGACTGATAACACACAGCCAGGGTATTGGGTCTGACTGATGACAACACACAGCCAGGGTATTGGGTCTGACTGATGACAACACACAGCCAGGGTATTGGGTCTGAATGATGACACACACAGCCAGGGTATTGGGTCTGACTGATAACACACACAGCCAGGGTATTGGGTCTGACTGATGACAACACACAGCCAGGGTATTGGGTCTGACTGATGACAACACACAGCCAGGGTATTGGGTCTGACTGATGATAACACACAGCCAGGGTATTGGGTCTGACTGATGACAACACACAGCCAGGGTATTGGGTCTGACTGATGATAACACACAGCCAGGGTATTGGGTCTGACTGATGACAACACACACAGCCAGGGTATTGGGTCTGACTGATAACACACACAGCCAGGGTATTGGGTCTGACTGATAACACACAGCCAGGGTATTGGGTCTGACTGATGACAACACACACAGCCAGGGTATTGGGTCTGACTGATGACAACACACACAGCCAGGGTATTGGGTCTGACTGATAACAACACACACAGCCAGGGTATTGGGTCTGACTGATGACACACACAGCCAGGGTATTGGGTCTGACTGATGACACACACAGCCAGGGTATTGGGTCTGACTGATGACACACACAGCCAGGGTATTGGGTCTGACTGATGACACACACAGCCAGGGTATTGGGTCTGACTGATGACACACACAGCCAGGGTATTGGGTCTGACTGATGACAACACACAGCCAGGGTACTGGGTCTGACTGATGACAACACACAGCCAGGGTACTGGGTCTGACTGACAACACACAGCCAGGGTATTGGGTCTGACTGATGACACACACAGCCAGGGTATTGGGTCTGAATGATGACAACACACAGCCAGGGTATTGGGTCTGACTGACAACACACACAGCCAGAGTACCACAGAACTAAATAGACCACCACAGAACTAAATAGAACTGAAGAGACCACCACAGAACTAAATAGAACTAAATAGACCACCACAGAACTAAATAGAACTGAAGAGACCACCACAGAACTAAATAGAACTAAATAGACCACCACAGAACTAAATAGAACTGAAGAGACCACCACAGAACTAAAAACCACCACAGAACTAAAGACCACCACAGAACTAAAGACCGCCAATAACATTACATCCCTGGACCCCACACAATCACCAATAACATTACATCCCTGGACCCCACACAATCACCGATAACATTACATCCCTGGCCCCCACACCATCACCAATAACATTACATCCATGGACCCCACACCATCACCAATAACATTACATCCATGGACCCCACACCATCACCAATAACATTACATCCATGGACCCCACACAATCACAGATAACATTACATCCCTGGCCCCCTCACCATCACCAATAACATTAAATCCCTGGACCCCACACCATCACCGATAACATTACATCCCTGGACCCCACACCATCACCGATAACATTACATCCCTGGACCCCACACCATCACCGATAACATTATATCCCTGGACCCCACACCATCACCAATAACATTACATCCCTGGACCCCACACCATCACCGATAACATTACATCCCTGGACCCCACACCATCACCGATAACATTACATCCCTGGACCCCACACCATCACCGATAACATTACATCCCTGGACCCCACACCATCACCGATAACATTACATCCCTGGACCCCACACCATCACCAATAACATTACATCCCTGGACCCCACACCATCACCAATAACATTACATCCCTGGACCCCACACCATCACCGATAACATTATATCCCTGGACACCACACCATCACCGATAACATTACATCCCTGGACCCCACACCATCACCAATAACATTACATCCCTGGACCCCACACCATCACCGATAACATTACATCCCTGGACCCCACACCATCACCGATAACATTACATCCCTGGACCCCACACCATCACCGATAACATTACATCCCTGGACCCCACACCATCACCAATAACATTACATCCCTGGACCCCACACCATCACCGATAACATTACATCCCTGGACCCCACACCATCACCAATAACATTACATCCCTGGACGCCACACCATCACCGATAACATTACATCCCTGGACCCCACACCATCACCAATAACAGTACATCCCTGGACGCCACACCATCACCAATAACATTATATCCCTGGACCCCACACCATCACCGATAACATTACATCCCTGGACCCCACACAATCACCGATAACATTACATCCCTGGACCCCACACCATCACCGATAACATTACATCCCTGGACCCCACACCATCACCGATAACATTACATCCCTGGACCCCACACCATCACCAATAACATTACATCCCTGGACCCCACACCATCACCGATAACCTCCCCTGTCCTTCCTCCCCTATCTCTACCTCCCTCCTCCCGTCATTCCTCCCCTATGTTCACCTCCCTCCTCCCCTATTTCTACCTCCCTCCTCCCTATCTCTACCTCCCCTATCTCCACCTCCCTTCCCCTGTCATTCCTCCCCTATTTCTACCTCCCTTCCCCTGTCATTCCTCCCCTATTTCTACCTCCCTCCTCCCCTATCTCTACCTCCCTCCTCCCCTATCTCTACCTCCCTCCTCCCCTATCTCTACCTCCCTCCTCCCCTATTTCTACCTCCCTCCTCCCCTATCTCTACCTCCCTCCTCCCCTATCTCTACCTCCCTCCTCCCCTATCTCTACCTCCCCTATCTCTACCTCCCATCCCCTGTCA
>NW_027008448.1:80000-85000 GCF_036934945.1 Oncorhynchus masou masou | reverse complement strand
TGTCATTTTATATAGCTTAATAACACACGATAGATACTGGTCTAAATTATAAAATACAAGTGTATTTTCTTGTAGCCAATCAAAACAAATTTCCTGTTTTTTTTTTGAGAATATCAAATCCTCCTGATGTAAGTTAATTTGACTTCTGAGACGAAACTGGTCAAATTAAGATCCGATATCTGTACAAACACCAACTACACACCAAGCCTGTTGTAAACTCAGGAAGAAAAGAAACATCCCTTTTCAGGACCCTGTCTTTCAAAGATAATTAGTGACAATCCAAATAACTTCACAGATCACAAACAATTAATGAACACGCACCTGTGGAACGGTCACTTAGACACTAACAGCTTACAAAATGGTTGGCAATTAAGGTCACAGTTATGAAAACTTAGGACACTAAAGGGGCCTTTCTACTGACTCTGAAAAACACCAAAAGAAAGATGCCCAGGGTCCCTGTCCATCTGCGTGAATGTGCCTTAGGCATGCTGCAAGGAGGCATGAGGACTGCAGATCCAGGGCAATAAATTGCAATATCTGTACTGTGGGACTTCTATGACAGCGCTACAGGGAGACAGGATGGACAGCTGATCATCCTCACAGTGGTAGACCACGTGTAACAACACTTGCACAGGTTCGGTACATCCGAACATCACACCTGTGGGACAGGTACAGGATGGCAACAACAACTGTCTGAGTTACACCAGGAACGTACAATCCCTCCATCAGCGCTCAGACTGTCCGTAATAGGCTGAGAGAGGCTGGAGGCCTTTTGTAGTTGTAAGGCAGGTCCTCACCAGACATCACCGGCAACATCGTCACCTATGGGCACAAACCCACCGTCGCTGGACCAGACAGGACTGGCAAAAAGTGCTCTTCACTGACGAGTTGCGGTTTTGTCTCACCAGGGGTGATGGTCGGATTTGCGTTTATCGTGGAAGGAATGAGCGTTACACTGAGGCCTGTACTCTGGAGCAGGATCGATTTGGATGTGGAGGGTCCGTCATGGTCTGGGGCGGTGTGTCTCAGCATCATCGGACTGAGCTTGTTGTCATTGCTGGCAATCTCAACGCTGTGCATTACAGGGAAGACATCCTCCTCCCTCATGTGGTACCCTTCCTGTAGGCTCATCCTGTCATGACCCTCCAGCATGACAATGCCACCAGCCATACTGTTCATTCTGTGCATGATTCCTTGCAAGACAGGAATGTCAGTGTTCTGCCATGGCCAGCGAAGAGCCCGGATTTTAATCCAATTGAGCACGTCCGGGACCTGTTGGATCGGAGGGTGAGGGCTAGGGACATTCCCCCCCAGAAATGTCTGGGAACTTGCAGGGGCCTTGGTGGAAGAGTGGGGTAACATATCACAGCAAGAACTGGCAAATCTGGTGCAGTCCATGAGGGGGAGATGCACTGCACTACTTAATGCAGCTGGTGGCCACACCAGATACTGACTGTTACTTTTGATTTTTCTCCCCCTTTGTTCAGGGACATATTATTCAATTTCTGTTAGTCACATGTGGAACTGTGGAACTTGTTCAGGTTATGTTTCTTTTTTTGCTGAGTTTAGGTCCACAGAGACGTTGAGCCTGTCGTAGTTCCACAGGGACGTTGAGCCTGTCGTAGTTCCACAGGGCTGTTGAGCCTGTTGTAGTTCCATAGGGACGTTGAGCCTGTTGCAGTTCCACAGGGACGTTGAGCCTGTTGTAGTTCCACAGAGACGTTGAGCCTGTTGTAGTTCCACAGGGACGTTGAGCCTGTTGTAGTTCCACGGGGACGTTGAGCATGTTGTAGTTCCATGGGTACGTTGAGCCTGTTGTAGTTCCACAGGGACGTTGAGCCTGTTGTAGTTCCACAGGGACGTTGAGCCTGTCGTAGTTCCATAGGGATGTTGAACCTGTCGTAGTTTCACAGGGACGTTGAGCCTGTTGTAGTTCCACAGGGACATTGAGCCTGTTGTAGTTCCACAGAGACATTGAGCCTGTTGTAGTTCCACAGGGATGTTGAGCCTGTCGCAGTTCCACAGGGATGTTGAACCTGTTGCAGTTCCACAGCGACGTTGAGCCTGTTGTAATTCCACAGGGACGTTGAGCCTGTTGCAGTTCCACAGGGACGTTTAGCCTGTTGTAGTTCCACAGAGACCTTGAGCCTGTCGTAGTTCCACAGAGACCTTGAGCCTGTCGTAGTTCCACAGAGACCTTGAGCCTGTCGTAGTTCCACAGGGACGTTGAGCCTGTTGTAGTTCCACAGGGACGTTGAGCCTGTTTTAGTTCCACAAGGACCGTTGAGCCTGTCGTAGTTCCACAGGGACGTTGAGCCTGTCGTAGTTCCACAGGGACGTTGAGCGTGTCGTAGTTCCACAGGGACGTTGAGCCTGTTGTAGTTCCACGGGGACGTTGAGCCTGTTGTAGTTCCATAGGGATGTTGAGCCTGTTGTAGTTCCACAGAGACGTTGAGCCTGTTGTAGTTCCACAGGGACGTTGAGCCTCTGGTAGTTCCACAGGGACGTTGAGCCTGTCGCAGTTCCACAGGGACGTTGAGCCTGTTGCATTTCCACAGGGACGTTGAGTCTGTTCTAGTTCCACGGGGACGTTGAGCCTGTTGTAGTTCCACAGAGACGTTGAGCCTGTTCTAGTTCCACAGGGACGTTGAGCCTGTCATAGTTCCACAGGGACATTGAGCCTGTTGTAGTTCCACGGGGACGTTGAGCCTGTTGTAGTTCCACAGGGACGTTGAGCCTGTTGTAGTTCCATGGGTACGTTGAGCCTGTTGTAGTTCCACAGGTACGTTGAGCCTGTTGTAGTTCCACAGGGACGTTGAGCCTGTTTTAGTTCCACAGGGACGTTGAGCCTGTCGTAGTTCCATAGGGACGTTGAGCCTGTTCTAGTTCCATAGGGATGTTGAGCCTGTCGTAGTTCCACGGGGATGTTGAGCCTGTCGTAGTTCCACAGGGACGTTGAGCCTGTTCTAGTTCCATAGGGATGTTGAGCCTGCCGTAGTTCCACAGGGACGTTGAGCGTGTCGTAGTTCCACAGGGACGTTGAGCCTGTTGTAGTTCCACAGGGACGTTGAGCCTGTTGTAGTTCCACAGGGACGTTGAGCCTGTTGTAGTTCCACAGGGACGTTGAGCCTGTTGTAGTTCCACGGGGACGTTGAGCATGTTGTAGTTCCATGGGTACGTTGAGCCTGTTGTAGTTCCACAGGGACGTTGAGCCTGTTGTAGTTCCACAGGGACGTTGAGCCTGTCGTAGTTCCATAGGGATGTTGAGCCTGTCGTAGTTCCACAGGGACGTTGAGCCTGTTGTAGTTCCACAGGGACATTGAGCCTGTCGTAGTTCCACAGGGACATTGAGCCTGTTGTAGTTCCACAGGGACGTTGAGCCTGTTGTAGTTCCACAGGGACATTGAGCCTGTTCTAGTTCCACAGGGACGTTGAGTCTGTTGTAGTTCCACAGGGACGTTGAGCCTGTTCTAGTTCCACAGGGACGTTGAGCCTGTTGTAGTTCCACAGGGACATTGAGCCTGTCGTAGTTCCACAGGGACGTTGAGCCTGTCGTAGTTCCACAGGGACATTGAGCCTGTTGTAGTTCCACAGGGACGTTGAGCCTGTCGCAGTTCCACAGGGACATTGAGCCTGTTGTAGTTCCACAGGGACGTTGAGCCTGTCGTAGTTCCACAGGGACGTTGAGCCTGTCGTAGTTCCACAGGGATGTTGAGCCTGTTCTAGTTCCACAGGGACGTTGAGAATGTTTTAGTTCCACAGGGACGTTGAGCCTGTCGTAGTTCCACAGGGACGTTGAGCCTGTTGCATTTCAACAGGGACGTTGAGCCTGTCGTAGTTCCACAGAGACGTTGAGCCTGTTGTAGTTCCACAGGGACGTTGAGCCTGTCGTAGTTCCACAGGGACGTTGAGCCTGTTGCAGTTCCACAGGGATGTTGAGCCTGTTGCATTTCCACAGGGACGTCTCCAAATCCAATTCATTTGTATCGTTATTACATTCTCTTGATCTAATACTTCCACAAAACAACACAACACACTGACAAGGTAAAGCCTGCAATATTTTTTAATCAGATATTACAACCAAATTTGGAATACTCCTCTAACTAATTAATCCATGACGCAGCATGTTTAAATTGCTAACCCAGGAAGGATATCAAGAGGGTAGATTGCTTTCTCTGTATAATGGCCTTAGAGGATGAAATGAATTTACATTAGAAACATGAAAGAAGAACAAGATGGTCTGTTTCCCTCACTTTCATGTTTACTAACCGGAGAGAGACTGAAGAGAGGAAGAGAGAGAGAGAGAGAGAGAGAGAGGGAGAGAGGGAGAGAGGAAGAGAGGGAGAGACTGAAGAGAGGGAGAGAGAGAGAGAGAGAGAGGGAGAGAGGGAGAGAGAGAGAGAGAGAGAGAGAACGAGGGAAGGCAGGAAGAGAGAGGGAGAGAAGGAGGGAAAGAGCGAGTGAGTGGGCAAGGGATGACTAAAGAAGAGAGAAAGACAACTTCCTTCCAATGTTATCTGGTGCCTTCCTGTTCCGCTGTAGTAATGTTATGAAATTGAATTTAAGAAGTATCTGTCCATTTCATCTGTGTTCAAAACACAATACAGATCCACAAAGCAGCCAGAGGCAACCTGTCTGTCTGTCCGTCCGTCCGCCCGTCCCCCCGCCCACCCACCCGCCCGCCTGCCACACGAAGAGGAGGGATCTGCAGAGACCTGCTGACAACAGTTAGTTTGTCTGACAGACTGTGTGGAGTAAAGCACCCTAGAGGACAGCTGGATTCAGGGGATAACTGTTAGAAACTGGGAAATAGAAAAGTTTTGTCCCAAAGGCAGAAAGAAAAGTTGGGCCCTGTTTTCAAGTCAAGGTATTCACTATGCATCACCCTTCTTCCCAAGTTCTGTACACTTCCTGTAATGCAGAAAGGACACGCCTCTTCAAATCATTTCCTCTTCCTGATAGGATGAGTGCTCAGGTAAACGGTACAGCATCATGGTGCT
>NW_027008448.1:62500-75000 GCF_036934945.1 Oncorhynchus masou masou | reverse complement strand
TTGGTCTAACAGGGCTTCTGTTCTGATTGGTCTAACAGGGCTTCTGTTCTGATTGATATAACAGGGCTTCTGTTCTGATTGGTCTAACAGGGCTTCTGTTCTGATTGATTTAACAGGGCTTCTGTTCTGATTGATATAACAGGGCTTCTGTTCTGATTGGTCTAACAGGGCTTCTGTTCTGATTGATTTAACAGGGCTTCTGTTCTGATTGGTCTAACAGGGCTTCTGTTCTGATTGATTTAACAGGGCTTCTGTTCTGATTGATATAACAGGGCTTCTGTTCTGATTGATATAACAGGGCTTCTGTTCTGATTGATATAACAGGGCTTCTGTTCTGATTGGTCTAACAGGGCTTCTCTTGTTGGCTTGACAGCATGTTTCTGCTCCTCGTGTCCCTCCCCTCCCATTGAGCAGGTGGTGCCGTGGGATTTATTTAAGATGTTCGCCAGGTGTAAGGAGGGCGCTCAGCCACAATGAGCTCACTATGTTACTGTGTGTGGGAGGAGAGAGAGAGAGGGCAGGCTCAGTGAGCATAGCCTTGCTATTGAGAGAGGCTGCCATCGGCAGACCAGCCTCCTAAGAGAAGACAGGCTCTGTGCTCACTGCCCACAAAATGAGGTGGACACCGAGCTACACTTCCTAACCTCCTGCACAATGTATGACCATATTAGAGACACATATTGCATGTCAGATTACACAGACCCACAAAGAATAAAAGAATTTGAAAACAAAACAAATCTCACTTGCTTTGGCAACGTAAACACGTTTAGCATGCCAATAAAGCCCTTTGAAATCGAAACTGACAGACAGACAGACAGACAGACAGACAGACAGACAGACAGACAGACAGACAGACAGACAGACAGACAGACAGACAGACAGTATGTATGTATGTATGTATGTATGTATGTATGTATGTATGTATGTATGTATGTATGTATGTATGTATGTATGTACTGTTATAATGGGCAGAGAGCAGGATATCCATCCTCACAGTGAGGCGCAGTACCAGATGGTTGTGCTGCTGTTGCTAAGCAAACATAAACTAAAGGAGCCTGATTGTAGCAATAGTATTATGGGATGTTGAACACGCTGTCCAATACTATTCTCAGGTCTGAAGGAGCCTGATCGTAGCAACAGTATTATGGGATGTTGAACACGCTATCCGATACTAATCTCAGGTCTGAAGGAGTCTGATCGTAGCAACAGTATTATGGGATGTTGAACACACTGTCCAATACTAATCTCAGGTCTGAAGGAGCCTGATCATAGCAACAGTATTATGGGATGTTGAACACACTGTCCAATACTATTCTCAGGTCTGAAGGAGCCTGATCGTAGCAACAGTATTATGGGATGTTGAACACACTGTCCAATACTATTCTCAGGTCTGAAGGAGCCTGATCGTAGCAACAGTATTATGGGATGTTGAACACACTGTCCAATACTATTCTCAGGTCTGAAGGAGCCTGATCGTAGCAACAGTATTATGGGATGTTGAACACACTGTCCAATACTATTCTCAGGTCTGAAGGAGCCTGATCGTAGCAACAGTATTATGGGATGTTGAACACACTGTCCAATACTATTCTCAGGTCTGAAGGAGCCTGATCGTACTGTAGCAACAGTATTATGGGATGTTGAACACACTGTCCAATACTAATCTCAGGTCTGAAGGAGCCTGATCGTACTGTAGCAACAGTATTATGGGATGTTGAACACGCTGTCCAATACTATTCTCAGGTCTGAAGGAGCCTGATCGTAGCAACAGTATTATGGGATGTTGAACACGCTGTCCAATACTAATCTCAGGTCTGAAGGAGCCTGATCGTAGCAACAGTATTATGGGATGTTGAACACACAGTCCAATACTAATCTCAGGTCTGAAGGAGCCTGATCGTAGCAACAGTATTATGGGATGTTGAACACACTGTCCAATACTATTCTCAGGTCTGAAGGAGCCTGATCGTAGCAACAGTATTATGGGATGTTGAACACACTGTCCAGTACTAATCTCAGGTCTGAAGGAGCCTGATCGTAGCAACAGTATTATGGGATGTTGAACACACTGTCCAATACTATTCTCAGGTCTGAAGGAGCCTGATCGTAGCAACAGTATTATGGGATGTTGAACACACTGTCCAATACTATTCTCAGGTCTGAAGGAGCCTGATCGTAGCAACAGTATTATGGGATGTTGAACACACTGTCCAATACTATTCTCAGGTCTGAAGGAGCCTGATCGTAGCAACAGTATAATGGGATGTTGAACACACTGTCCAATACTATTCTCAGGTCTGAAGGAGCCTGATTGTAGCAACAGTATTATGGGATGTTGAACACACTGTCCAATACTATTCTCAGGTCTGAAGGAGCCTGATCGTAGCAACAGTATTATGGGATGTTGAACACACTGTCCAATACTAATCTCAGGTCTGAAGGAGCCTGATCGTAGCAACAGTATTATGGGATGTTGAACACACTGTCCAATACTATTCTCAGGTCTGAAGGAGCCTGATTGTACTGTAGCATCAGTATTATGGGATGTTGAACACACTGTCCAATACTATTCTCAGGTCTGAAGGAGCCTGATCGTAGCAACAGTATTATGGGATGTTGAACACACTGTCCAATACTATTCTCAGGTCTGAAGGAGCCTGATCGTAGCAACAGTATTATGGGATGTTGAAAACACTGTCCAATACTATTCTCAGGTCTGAAGGAGCCTGATCGTACTGTAGCAACAGTATTATGGGATGTTGAACACACTGTCCAATACTAATCTCAGGTCTGAAGGAGCCTGATCGTACTGTAGCAACAGTATTATGGGATGTTGAACACACTGTCCAATACTATTCTCAGGTCTGAAGGAGCCTGATCGTAGCAACAGTATTATGGGATGTTGAACACACTGTCCAATACTATTCTCAGGTCTGAAGGAGCCTGATCGTAGCAACAGTATTATGGGATGTTGAACACACTGTCCAATACTAATCTCAGGTCTGAAGGAGCCTGATCGTACTGTAGCAACAGTATTATGGGATGTTGAACACACTGTCCAATACTATTCTCAGGTCTGAAGGAGCCTGATCGTACTGTAGCAACAGTATTATGGGATGTTGAACACACTGTCCAATACTAATCTCAGGTCTGAAGGAGCCTGATCGTAGCAACAGTATTATGGGATGTTGAACACACTGTCCAATACTATTCTCAGGTCTGAAGGAGCCTGATCGTAGCAACAGTATTATGGGATGTTGAACACACTGTCCAATACTAATCTCAGGTCTGAAGGAGCCTGATCGTACTGTAGCAACAGTATTATGGGATGTTGAACACACTGTCCAATACTATTCTCAGGTCTGAAGGAGCCTGATCGTACTGTAGCAACAGTATTATGGGATGTTGAACACACTGTCCAATACTAATCTCAGGTCTGAAGGAGCCTGATCGTAGCAACAGTATTATGGGATGTTGAACACACTGTCCAATACTATTCTCAGGTCTGAAGGAGCCTGATCGTAGCAACAGTATTATGGGATGTTGAACACACTGTCCAATACTATTCTCAGGTCTGAAGGAGCCTGATTGTACTGTAGCAACAGTATTATGGGATGTTGAACACACTGTCCAATACTATTCTCAGGTCTGAAGGAGCCTGATCGTAGCAACAGTATTATGGGATGTTGAACACACTGTCCAATACTATTCTCAGGTCTGAAGGAGCCTGATCGTAGCAACAGTATTATGGGATGTTGAACACACTGTCCAATACTATTCTCAGGTCTGAAGGAGCCTGATCGTAGCAACAGTATTATGGGATGTTGAACACACTGTCCAATACTATTCTCAGGTCTGAAGGAGCCTGATTGTAGCAACAGTATTATGGGATGTTGAACACACTGTCCAATACTATTCTCAGGTCTGAAGGAGCCTGATCGTACTGTAGCAACAGTATTATGGGATGTTGAACACACTGTCCAATACTATTCTCAGGTCTGAAGGAGCCTGATCGTAGCAACAGTATTATGGGATGTTGAACACACTGTCCAATACTATTCTCAGGTCTGAAGGAGCCTGATCGTAGCAACAGTATTATGGGATGTTGAACACACTGTCCAATACTATTCTCAGGTCTGAAGGAGCCTGATCGTAGCAACAGTATTATGGGATGTTGAACACACTGTCCAATACTAATCTCAGGTCTGAAGGAGCCTGATCGTACTGTAGCAACAGTATTATGGGATGTTGAACACACTGTCCAATACTATTCTCAGGTCTGAAGGAGCCTGATCGTACTGTAGCAACAGTATTATGGGATGTTGAACACACTGTCCAATACTAATCTCAGGTCTGAAGGAGCTTGATCGTAGCAACAGTATTATGGGATGTTGAACACACTGTCCAATACTATTCTCAGGTCTGAAGGAGCCTGATCGTAGCAACAGTATTATGGGATGTTGAACACACTGTCCAATACTATTCTCAGGTCTGAAGGAGCCTGATTGTACTGTAGCAACAGTATTATGGGATGTTGAACACACTGTCCAATACTATTCTCAGGTCTGAAGGAGCCTGATCGTATGTATTATGGGATGTTGAACACACTGTCCAATACTATTCTCAGGTCTGAAGGAGCCTGATCGTAGCAACAGTATTATGGGATGTTGAACACACTGTCCAATACTATTCTCAGGTCTGAAGGAGCCTGATCGTAGCAACAGTATTATGGGATGTTGAACACACTGTCCAATACTATTCTCAGGTCTGAAGGAGCCTGATCGTAGCAACAGTATTATGGGATGTTGAACACACTGTCCAATACTATTCTCAGGTCTGAAGGAGCCTGATCGTAGCAACAGTATTATGGGATGTTGAAAACACTGTCCAATACTATTCTCAGGTCTGAAGGAGCCTGATCGTAGCAACAGTATTATGGGATGTTGAAAACACTGTCCAATACTATTCTCAGGTCTGAAGGAGCCTGATCGTAGCAACAGTATTATGGGATGTTGAACACACTGTCCAATACTATTCTCAGGTCTGAAGGAGCCTGATCGTACTGTAGCAACAGTATTATGGGATGTTGAACACACTGTCCAATACTATTCTCAGGTCTGAAGGAGCCTGATCGTAGCAACAGTATTATGGGATGTTGAACACACTGTCCAATACTATTCTCAGGTCTGAAGGAGCCTGATCGTAGCAACAGTATTATGGGATGTTGAACACACTGTCCAGTACTAATCTCAGGTCTGAAGGAGCCTGATCGTAGCAACAGTATTATGGGATGTTGAACACACTGTCCAATACTATTCTCAGGTCTGAAGGAGCCTGATCGTAGCAACAGTATTATGGGATGTTGAACACACTGTCCAATACTATTCTCAGGTCTGAAGGAGCCTGATCGTAGCAACAGTATTATGGGATGTTGAACACACTGTCCAATACTATTCTCAGGTCTGAAGGAGCCTGATCGTAGCAACAGTATAATGGGATGTTGAACACACTGTCCAATACTATTCTCAGGTCTGAAGGAGCCTGATTGTAGCAACAGTATTATGGGATGTTGAACACACTGTCCAATACTATTCTCAGGTCTGAAGGAGCCTGATCGTAGCAACAGTATTATGGGATGTTGAACACACTGTCCAATACTAATCTCAGGTCTGAAGGAGCCTGATCGTAGCAACAGTATTATGGGATGTTGAACACACTGTCCAATACTATTCTCAGGTCTGAAGGAGCCTGATTGTACTGTAGCATCAGTATTATGGGATGTTGAACACACTGTCCAATACTATTCTCAGGTCTGAAGGAGCCTGATCGTAGCAACAGTATTATGGGATGTTGAACACACTGTCCAATACTATTCTCAGGTCTGAAGGAGCCTGATCGTAGCAACAGTATTATGGGATGTTGAAAACACTGTCCAATACTATTCTCAGGTCTGAAGGAGCCTGATCGTACTGTAGCAACAGTATTATGGGATGTTGAACACACTGTCCAATACTAATCTCAGGTCTGAAGGAGCCTGATCGTACTGTAGCAACAGTATTATGGGATGTTGAACACACTGTCCAATACTATTCTCAGGTCTGAAGGAGCCTGATCGTAGCAACAGTATTATGGGATGTTGAACACACTGTCCAATACTATTCTCAGGTCTGAAGGAGCCTGATCGTAGCAACAGTATTATGGGATGTTGAACACACTGTCCAATACTAATCTCAGGTCTGAAGGAGCCTGATCGTACTGTAGCAACAGTATTATGGGATGTTGAACACACTGTCCAATACTATTCTCAGGTCTGAAGGAGCCTGATCGTACTGTAGCAACAGTATTATGGGATGTTGAACACACTGTCCAATACTAATCTCAGGTCTGAAGGAGCCTGATCGTAGCAACAGTATTATGGGATGTTGAACACACTGTCCAATACTATTCTCAGGTCTGAAGGAGCCTGATCGTAGCAACAGTATTATGGGATGTTGAACACACTGTCCAATACTAATCTCAGGTCTGAAGGAGCCTGATCGTACTGTAGCAACAGTATTATGGGATGTTGAACACACTGTCCAATACTATTCTCAGGTCTGAAGGAGCCTGATCGTACTGTAGCAACAGTATTATGGGATGTTGAACACACTGTCCAATACTAATCTCAGGTCTGAAGGAGCCTGATCGTAGCAACAGTATTATGGGATGTTGAACACACTGTCCAATACTATTCTCAGGTCTGAAGGAGCCTGATCGTAGCAACAGTATTATGGGATGTTGAACACACTGTCCAATACTATTCTCAGGTCTGAAGGAGCCTGATTGTACTGTAGCAACAGTATTATGGGATGTTGAACACACTGTCCAATACTATTCTCAGGTCTGAAGGAGCCTGATCGTAGCAACAGTATTATGGGATGTTGAACACACTGTCCAATACTATTCTCAGGTCTGAAGGAGCCTGATCGTAGCAACAGTATTATGGGATGTTGAACACACTGTCCAATACTATTCTCAGGTCTGAAGGAGCCTGATCGTAGCAACAGTATTATGGGATGTTGAACACACTGTCCAATACTATTCTCAGGTCTGAAGGAGCCTGATCGTAGCAACAGTATTATGGGATGTTGAACACACTGTCCAATACTATTCTCAGGTCTGAAGGAGCCTGATCGTACTGTAGCAACAGTATTATGGGATGTTGAACACACTGTCCAATACTATTCTCAGGTCTGAAGGAGCCTGATCGTAGCAACAGTATTATGGGATGTTGAACACACTGTCCAATACTATTCTCAGGTCTGAAGGAGCCTGATCGTAGCAACAGTATTATGGGATGTTGAACACACTGTCCAATACTATTCTCAGGTCTGAAGGAGCCTGATCGTAGCAACAGTATTATGGGATGTTGAACACACTGTCCAATACTAATCTCAGGTCTGAAGGAGCCTGATCGTACTGTAGCAACAGTATTATGGGATGTTGAACACACTGTCCAATACTATTCTCAGGTCTGAAGGAGCCTGATCGTACTGTAGCAACAGTATTATGGGATGTTGAACACACTGTCCAATACTAATCTCAGGTCTGAAGGAGCTTGATCGTAGCAACAGTATTATGGGATGTTGAACACACTGTCCAATACTATTCTCAGGTCTGAAGGAGCCTGATCGTAGCAACAGTATTATGGGATGTTGAACACACTGTCCAATACTATTCTCAGGTCTGAAGGAGCCTGATTGTACTGTAGCAACAGTATTATGGGATGTTGAACACACTGTCCAATACTATTCTCAGGTCTGAAGGAGCCTGATCGTAGCAACAGTATTATGGGATGTTGAACACACTGTCCAATACTATTCTCAGGTCTGAAGGAGCCTGATCGTAGCAACAGTATTATGGGATGTTGAACACACTGTCCAATACTATTCTCAGGTCTGAAGGAGCCTGATCGTAGCAACAGTATTATGGGATGTTGAACACACTGTCCAATACTATTCTCAGGTCTGAAGGAGCCTGATCGTAGCAACAGTATTATGGGATGTTGAACACACTGTCCAATACTATTCTCAGGTCTGAAGGAGCCTGATCGTAGCAACAGTATTATGGGATGTTGAAAACACTGTCCAATACTATTCTCAGGTCTGAAGGAGCCTGATCGTAGCAACAGTATTATGGGATGTTGAAAACACTGTCCAATACTATTCTCAGGTCTGAAGGAGCCTGATCGTAGCAACAGTATTATGGGATGTTGAACACACTGTCCAATACTATTCTCAGGTCTGAAGGAGCCTGATCGTACTGTAGCAACAGTATTATGGGATGTTGAACACACTGTCCAATACTATTCTCAGGTCTGAAGGAGCCTGATCGTAGCAACAGTATTATGGGATGTTGAACACACTGTCCAATACTATTCTCAGGTCTGAAGGAGCCTGATCGTAGCAACAGTATTATGGGATGTTGAACACACTGTCCAATACTATTCTCAGGTCTGAAGGAGCCTGATCGTACTGTAGCAACAGTATTATGGGATGTTGAACACACTGTCCAATACTAATCTCAGGTCTGAAGGAGCCTGATCGTACTGTAGCAACAGTATTATGGGATGTTGAACACACTGTCCAATACTATTCTCAGGTCTGAAGGAGCCTGATCGTAGCAACAGTATTATGGGATGTTGAACACACTGTCCAATACTATTCTCAGGTCTGAAGGAGCCTGATCGTAGCAACAGTATTATGGGATGTTGAACACACTGTCCAATACTAATCTCAGGTCTGAAGGAGCCTGATCGTACTGTAGCAACAGTATTATGGGATGTTGAACACACTGTCCAATACTAATCTCAGGTCTGAAGGAGCCTGATCGTAGCAACAGTATTATGGGATGTTGAACACACTGTCCAATACTATTCTCAGGTCTGAAGGAGCCTGATCGTAGCAACAGTATTATGGGATGTTGAACACACTGTCCAATACTATTCTCAGGTCTGAAGGAGCCTGATCATAGCAACAGTATTATGGGATGTTGAACACACTGTCCAATACTATTCTCAGGTCTGAAGGAGCCTGATTGTACTGTAGCAACAGTATTATGGGATGTTGAACACACTGTCCAATACTATTCTCAGGTCTGAAGGAGCCTGATCGTAGCAACAGTATTATGGGATGTTGAACACACTGTCCAATACTATTCTCAGGTCTGAAGGAGCCTGATCGTAGCAACAGTATTATGGGATGTTGAACACGCTGTCCAATACTAATCTCAGGTCTGATATCTTGTTGTGTACATGCCAGAAGGGGTTAGATGGTTAAATGTAGTGGAAGACTAGTTTGTTAGTCTGAGCTGTATAAAGGAGCAATGTCCTTTTAAACAACCTCATGTGTATTGATGCATCAACTTCAACATCTCCATGTTGGAGCTCATAGCAAAGGGTCTGAATACTTATGCAAATAAATAAAGTTTTTATGTATTTATTTTTTATACATTTGCAAAAATGTCTATAAACCTGTTTTCTCTGTCATTATAGGGTATTGTGTGTAGATTGATAAGGATGACTTTTTTTCCATTTTAGAATAAGGCTGATGGTTTGCGGCGGCAGGGTAGCCTCGTGGTCAGAGCGTTGGACTAGTAACCGGAAGGTTGCAAGTTCAAACCCCCGAGCTGACAAGGTACAAATCTATCGTTCTGCCCCTGAACAGGCAGTTAACCCACTGTTCCTAGGCCGTCATTGAAAATAAGAATTTGTTCTTAACTGACTTGCCTGGTAAAGGTAAAAAATGTAAAAAATTAAAAAAGGCTGTAACGTAACAAAATGTGGGAAAAGTCCAGGGGTTTGAATCCTTTCTGAACACACTGTGTATATTAACGCATTCACTGCAAAGACCTGAAGTTAGACCATCAGGATCCTCACTAAATCATGCTGACTCTCAGCCGATATGACCTCGTCCCCAGGCTTAATGAATAAGAGCCGGCTGGTGGACGAGATTACAACCTGCCATGGTATTGGTGAGCATCAGGTCACAACATCAAGCCTCTAAGAAGATGCTGCTACCCGATGGAAGGATCGTTTCTGTTCCTTCCACCGTAAGGGAGACATCATACAATGCTCAGACTGTAGATTTAACCAAACGTAAAGAATTAAAAATTGAAACAGATATCATCGACGCCCTCCCCATTGCTGTAGGGTGCAATTACATCGTACAACTCCCACCGAGATACCTCTTCACCTCTCTAATCAAACATTTACACCCAGGAGCTCTTTGTAGTAGAATAAAAAAAAAGAATTGGGACATAGTTTGCCAACGCTAGCATAAATAGTGAGGTCTGATAACAGCTGGTTGGTTGTGTGATGTTCTGAGAGATCTTTCAATGATTCAGAGAGGAGGGTCATAGGAAGAACAGGACATAGGCCAGGTACCTTCTCAATAGATAGAACCTGAACAGTAGGACTGTATGTAATACAATAGGGAAACTTCAAAGGAACTCTGGTCACTCCTATATGTGTAACATACACACTCTGTTATTTGGGTTATTAACAGGGAATTTAGGATATTCCATTGTGATAGTTAATGGTTATTTATAGTGAATTTAGGATATTCCATTGTGATAGTTAATGGTTATTTATAGTGAATTTAGGATATTCCATTGTGATAGTTAATGGAGAAACTTCAATGGAACTCTGTCACTCTCATTCCGTATTTAAATGTTTTGTTCTTGATACTAAAAGCCGTTTTGTTTACTGATTTAGAATATTAATTTAATTTAATCCGACAACTGTAAACAAATGACATACTCTGGAGAGACTCAGACGCTCCTGGGACTTCCTGCGTCTTGGTATTTGCAGTCAGCTTGATTAAATCAGGGGATTCACACAGAACCTGGTTTGCTGTTTGTGTTCAACCAGATTAGAGCCTTAATCCTTGGATGGATCCGTTATACCAGGGGACTCGTGTCTGGTCACACATATCATACCATGTCACACCATACCATATCATACCATGTTACACCCTACCATATCATACCATGTCACACCATACCATATCATACCATGTCACACCATACCATATCATACCATGTCACACCATACCATATCATACCATGTCACACCATACCATGTCACACCATACCATGTTACACCATACCAAATCATATCATGTTACACCATACCATGTCATACCATGTTACACCCTACCATATCACACCATGTCACACCATACCATGTTACACCATACCAAATCATACCATGTTACACCATACCATGTCATACCATGTCACACCATACCATATCATACCATGTTACACCATACCAAATCATATCATGTTACACCATACCATGTCATACCATGTTACACCCTACCATATCACACCATGTCACACCATACCATGTTACACCATACCAAATCATACCATGTTACACCATACCATGTCATACCATGTCACACCATACCATATCATACCATGTCACACCATACCATATCATACCATGTCACACCATACCATATCATACCATGTCACACCATACCATACCATACCATGTTACACCATATCATACCATGTTACACCATACCATATCATACCATGCCATACCATGTTACACCATACCATATCATACCATGTTACACCATACCATGTTACACCATACCAAATCATACCATGTTACACCCTACCATATCATACCATGTCACACCATACCATATCACACCATGGTATACCATACCATACCATACCATGTTACAACATACCATATCATACCATGTTACACCATACCATGTCACACCATGTTACAACATACCATATCATACCATGTCACACCATACCATGTTACACCATACCAAATCATACCATGTTACACCATACCAAATCATACCATGTTACACCATACCACACCATACCATACCACACCATACAACATCATACCATGCCATAACATGCCATACCATACCATGCCACACCAAACGCTACCATACCATGCCATGCCACACCATACCATAACATGCCACACCATACCATACCATGCCACACCAAACCCTACCATACCATAACATGCCACACCATACCATAACATACCACACCATACCATACCACACCAAACCCTACCATACCATACCATGCCACACCATACCATAACATGCCACACCATACCATAACATACCACACCATACCATACCACACCAAACCCTACCATACCACACCATACCACACCATACCATACCACACCAAACCAAACCCTACCATACCACACCATGCCACACCATACCACACCATGCCACACCATACCATACCACACCATAACATGCCACACCATAACATGCCACACCATACCATACCACACCATACCATAACATGCCACACCATACCATACCACACCATACCATAACATGCCACACCATACCATACCACACCATGCCACACCATACCACACCATGCCACACCATACCATACCACACCATAGCATGCCACACCACACCGTACCACACCATACCATAACATGTCAC
>NW_027008448.1:32500-57500 GCF_036934945.1 Oncorhynchus masou masou | reverse complement strand
CAGTCACTGTTACTAGCCAGCCTCCACCCAGTACCCTGCCCTGAACATGACTGACCCTCACAAATCACCCAAACAGTCACTGTTACTAGCCAGCTACCACCCAGTACCCTGCCCTGAACATGACTGACCCTCACAAATCACCCAAACAGTCACTGTTACTAGCCAGCTACCACCCAGTACCCTGCCCTGAACATGACTGACCCTCACAAATCACCCAAACAGTCACTGTTCCTAGCCAGCTACCACCCAGTACCCTGCCCTGAACATGACTGACCCTCACAAATCACCCAAACAGTCACTGTTACTAGCCAGCTACCACCCAGTACCCTGCCCTGAACATGACTGACCCTCACAAATCACCCAAACAGGATTGAGGCGGTCCTGCTGTGAAAACTCCAGCGTCATTCTTCTACTGTTTCATATTTTTGTTTTCTCTCCGTACATGTCAAATGCTATTCAATGACTGATACTCGCAAATCACTCAAACAGGATTGGGAGACAATGCTGCTGCTGGGAAAACTCTACCTTGTATCTTTTCTCTGTATGTAAACTTGTTGTCCAATGTGTGGCCTGTTCACCTGCCACCATCTAGAAGGCAGAGGAGACACTGCAGGTGCAGCGAAGCTGGGACCGAGAGACTGACAAACAGCTTCCAATCAGACTGTTAAACAGTCACCACTAGCCAGCCTCCACCCAGTACCCTGCCCTGAACATGAGTCACTGTTACTAGCCAGCCTCCACCCAGTACCCTGCCCTGAACATGAGTCACTGTTACTAGCCAGCCTCCACACAGTACCCTGCCCTGAACCTTAGTCACTGTTACTAGCCTCCACCCAGTACCCTGCCCTGAACCTTAGTCACTGTTACTAGCCAGCCTCCACACAGTACCCTGCCCTGAACCTTAGTCACTGTTACTAGCCAGCCTCCACCCAGTACCCTGCCGTGAACATGAGTCACTGTTACTAGCCAGCCTCCACCCAGTACCCTGCCCTGAACCTTAGTCACTGTTACTAGCCAGCCTCCACCCAGTACCCTGCCCTGAACCTTAGTCACTGTTACTAGCCAGCCTCCACCCAGTACCCTGCCCTGAACCTGAGTCACTGTTACTAGCCAGCCTCCACCCAGTACCCTGCCCTGAACCTTAGTCACTGTTACTAGCCAGCCTCCACCCAGTACCCTGCCCTGAACCTGAGTCACTGTTACTAGCCAGCCTCCACCCAGTACCCTGCCCTGAACCTTAGTCACTGTTACTAGCCTCCACCCAGTACCCTGCCCTGAACCTTAGTCACTGTTACTAGCCTCCCCCAGTACCCTGCCCTGAACATGAGTCACTGTTACTAGCCAGCCTCCCCCCAGTACCCTGCCCTGAACATGAGTCACTGTTACTAGCCAGCCTCCCCCAGTACCCTGCCCTGAACATGAGTCACTGTTACTAGCCAGCCTCCCCCAGTACCCTGCCCTGAACATGAGTCACTGTTACTAGCCAGCCTCCACCCAGTACCCTGCCCTGAACCTTAGTCACTGTTACTAGCCAGCCTCCACCCAGTACCCTGCCCTGAACCTTAGTCACTGTTACTAGCCAGCCTCCACCCAGTACCCTGCCCTGAACATGAGTCACTGTTACTAGCCAGCCTCCACCCAGAACCCTGCCCTGAACATGAGTCACTGTTACTAGCCAGCCTCCACCCAGTACCCTGCCCTGAACATGAGTCACTGTTACTAGCCAGCCTCCACCCAGTACCCTGCCCTGAACATGAGTCACTGTTACTAGCCAGCCTCCACCCAGTACCCTGCCCTGAACCTGAGTCACTGTTACTAGCCAGCCTCCACCCAGTACCCTGCCCTGAACATGAGTCCCTGTTACTAGCCAGCCTCCACACAGAACCCTGCCCTGAACCTGAGTCACTGTTACTAGCCAGCCTCCACCCAGTACCCTGCCCTGAACATGAGTCCCTGTTACTAGCCAGCCTCCACACAGAACCCTGCCCTGAACCTGAGTCACTGTTACTAGCCAGCCTCCACCCAGTACCCTGCCCTGAACATGAGTCACTGTTACTAGCCAGCCTCCACCCAGAACCCTGCCCTGAACATGAGTCCCTGTTACTAGCCTCCACACAGAACCCTGCCCTGAACATGAGTCACTGTTACTAGCCAGCCTCCACACAGAACCCTGACCTGAACATGAGTCACTGTTACTAGCCAGCCTCCACCCAGAACCCTGCCCTGAACATGAGTCACTGTTACTAGCCAGCCTCCACCCAGTACCCTGCCCTGAACATGAGTCACTGTTACTAGCCAGCCTCCACCCAGTACCCTGCCCTGAACATGAGTCACTGTTACTAGCCAGCCTCCACCCAGTACCCTGCCCTGAACCTTAGTCACTGTTACTAGCCTCCACACAGTACCCTGCCCTGAACATGAGTCACTGTTACTAGCCTCCCCCAGTACCCTGCCCTCAACATGAGTCACTGTTACTAGCCAGCCTCCACCCAGTACCCTGCCCTGAACATGAGTCACTGTTACTAGCCAGCCTCCACCCAGTACCCTGCCCTGAACATGAGTCACTGTTACTAGCCAGCCTCCACCCAGTACCCTGCCCTGAACCTTAGTCACTGTTACTAGCCTCCACCCAGTACCCTGCCCTGAACCTTAGTCACTGTTACTAGCCAGCCTCCACCCAGTACCCTGCCCTGAACCTTAGTCACTGTTACTAGCCAGCCTCCACCCAGTACCCTGCCCTGAACCTTAGTCACTGTTACTAGCAAGCCTCCACCCAGTACCCTGCCCTGAACATGAGTCCCTGTTACTAGCCAGCCTCCACCCAGTACCCTGCCCTGAACATGAGTCACTGTTACTAGCCAGCCTCCACCCAGTACCCTGCCCTGAACATGAGTCACTGTTACTAGCCTCCACACAGTACCCTGCCCTGAACCTTAGTCACTGTTACTAGCCTCCACCCAGTACCCTGCCCTGAACCTTAGTCACTGTTACTAGCCAGCCTCCACACAGAACCCTGCCCTGAACCTTAGTCACTGTTACTAGCCAGCCTCCACACAGTACCCTGCCCTGAACATGAGTCACTGTTACTAGCCAGCCTCCACCCAGTACCCTGCCCTGAACATGAGTCACTGTTACTAGCCAGCCTCCAAACAGTACCCTGCCCTGAACATGAGTCACTGTTACTAGCCAGCCTCCACCCAGTACCCTGCCCTGAACATGAGTCACTGTTACTAGCCAGCCTCCACCCAGTACCCTGCCCTGAACATGAGTCACTGTTACTAGCCAGCCTCCACCCAGTACCCTGCCCTGAACATGAGTCACTGTTACTAGCCAGCCTCCACCCAGTACCCTGCCCTGAACCTTAGTCACTGTTACTAGCCAGCCTCCACCCAGTACCCTGCCCTGAACATGAGTCACTGTTACTAGCCAGCCTCCACCCAGTACCCTGCCCTGAACATGAGTCACTGTTACTAGCCAGCCTCCACCCAGTACCCTGCCCTGAACATGAGTCACTGTTACTAGCCAGCCTCCACCCAGTACCCTGCCCTGAACCTTAGTCACTGTTACTAGCCAGCCTCCACCCAGTACCCTGCCCTGAACATGAGTCACTGTTACTAGCCAGCCTCCACCCAGTACCCTGCCCTGAACATGAGTCACTGTTACTAGCCAGCCTCTGCCCAGTACCCTGCCCTGAACATGAGTCCCTGTTACTAGCCAGCTACCACCTGGTACCCTGCCCTGAACATGAGTCACTGTTACTAGCCAGCCTCCACCCGGTACTCTACCCTCAACCTTAGTCACTGTTACTAGCCTCCACACAGTACCCTGCCCTGAACATGAGTCACTGTTACTAGCCTCCCCCAGTACCCTGCCCTCAACATGAGTCACTGTTACTAGCCAGCCTCCACCCAGTACCCTGCCCTGAACATGAGTCACTGTTACTAGCCAGCCTCCACCCAGTACCCTGCCCTGAACATGAGTCACTGTTACTAGCCAGCCTCCACCCAGTACCCTGCCCTGAACCTTAGTCACTGTTACTAGCCTCCACCCAGTACCCTGCCCTGAACCTTAGTCACTGTTACTAGCCAGCCTCCACCCAGTACCCTGCCCTGAACCTTAGTCACTGTTACTAGCCAGCCTCCACCCAGTACCCTGCCCTGAACCTTAGTCACTGTTACTAGCCAGCCTCCACCCAGTACCCTGCCCTGAACATGAGTCCCTGTTACTAGCCAGCCTCCACACAGAACCCTGCCCTGAACCTTAGTCACTGTTACTAGCCAGCCTCCACACAGAACCCTGCCCTGAACCTTAGTCACTGTTACTAGCCAGCCTCCACACAGTACCCTGCCCTGAACATGAGTCACTGTTACTAGCCAGCCTCCACCCAGTACCCTGCTCTGAACATGAGTCACTGTTACTAGCCAGCCTCCACACAGTACCCTGCCCTGAACATGAGTCACTGTTACTAGCCAGCCTCCACCCAGTACCCTGCCCTGAACATGAGTCACTGTTACTAGCCAGCCTCCACCCAGTACCCTGCCCTGAACATGAGTCACTGTTACTAGCCAGCCTCCACCCAGTACCCTGCCCTGAACATGAGTCACTGTTACTAGCCAGCCTCCACCCAGTACCCTGCCCTGAACCTTAGTCACTGTTACTAGCCAGCCTCCACCCAGTACCCTGCCCTGAACATGAGTCACTGTTACTAGCCAGCCTCCACCCAGTACCCTGCCCTGAACATGAGTCACTGTTACTAGCCAGCCTCTGCCCAGTACCCTGCCCTGAACATGAGTCACTGTTACTAGCCAGCCTCCACCCAGTACCCTGCCCTGAACCTTAGTCACTGTTACTAGCCAGCCTCCACCCAGTACCCTGCCCTGAACATGAGTCACTGTTACTAGCCAGCCTCCACCCAGTACCCTGCCCTGAACATGAGTCACTGTTACTAGCCAGCCTCTGCCCAGTACCCTGCCCTGAACATGAGTCCCTGTTACTAGCCAGCTACCACCTGGTACCCTGCCCTGAACATGAGTCACTGTTACTAGCCAGCCTCCACCCGGTACTCTACCCTCAACCTTAGTCACTGTTACTAGCCGGGAACCACCTGGTACTCTACCCTCAACCTTAGTCACTGTTAATAGCCAGCTACAACCCGGTACTCTACCCTCAACCTTAGTCACTGTTACTAGCCAGCTACCACCTGGTACCCTGCCCTCAACCCTGGTCACTGTTACTAGCCAGCTACCACCTGGTACTCTACCCTGAACCTTAGTCACTGTTACTAGCCAGCTACCACCTGGTACCCTGCCCTCAACCTTAGTCACTGTAACTACTGTCTATACACACCATCCTATATAACTACTGTCTATACACACCATGCTATATATAAATACTGTCTATACACACCATCCTATATAACTACTGTCTATACATACCATCCTATATAACTACTGTCTATACACACCATCCTATATAACTACTGTCTATATACACCATCTTATATAACTACTGTCTATACACACCATCCTATATAACTACTGTCTATACACACCATTCTATATAACTACTGGCTATATACACCATCCTATATAACTACTGTCTATACACACCATCCTATATAACTACTGTCTATACACACCATCCTATATATAACTACTGTCTATACTGTCTATACACACCATCCTATATAACTACTGTCTATAAACACCATCCTATATAACTACTGTCTATACACACCATCTTATATAACTACTGTCTATACACACCATTCTATATAACTACTGTCTATACATACCATCCTATATAACTACTGTCTATACACACCATCTTATATAACTACTGTCTATACACACCATTCTATATAACTACTGTCTATACACACCATTCTATATATCTACTGTCTATACACACCACCCGATATAACTACTGTCTATACACACCATTCTATATAACTACTGTCTATACACACCATCCTATATAAGTACTGTCTATACACACCATCTTATATAACTACTGTCTATACACACTATTCTATATAACTACAGTCTATACACACCATTCTATATAACTACTGTTTATACACACCATTCTATATATCTACTGTCTATACTGTCTATACACACCATCCTATATATAACTACTGTCTATACTGTCTATACACACCATCCTATATATAACAACTGTCTATAAACAACATCCTATATAACTACTGTCTATACACACCATCCTATATAACTACTGTCTATACACACCATCCTATATATAACTACTGTCTATACACACCATCCTATATATAACAACTGTCTATAAACACCATCCTATATAACTACTGTCTATACACACCATCCTATATATAACAACTGTCTATACACACCATCCTATATAACTACTGTCTATACACACCATCCTATATAACTACTGTCTATACACACCATTCTATATAACTACTGGCTATATACACCATCCTATATAACTACTGTCTATACACACCATCCTATATAACTACTGTCTATACACACCATCCTATATATAACTACTGTCTATACACACCATCCTATATAACTACTGTCTATACTGTCTATACACACCATCCTATATAACTACTGTCTATACACACCATCCTATATAACTACTGTCTATACACACCATCTTATATAACTACTGTCTATACACACCATTCTATATAACTACTGTCTATACACACCATCCTATATAACTACTGTCTATACACACCATCTTATATAACTACTGTCTATACACACCATTCTATATAACTACTGTCTATACACACCATTCTATATATCTACTGTCTATACACACCACCCGATATAACTACTGTCTATACACACCATTCTATATAACTACTGTCTATACACACCATCCTATATAAGTACTGTCTATACACACCATCTTATATAACTACTGTCTATACACACTATTCTATATAACTACTGTCTATACACACCATTCTATATAACTACTGTTTATACACACCATTCTATATATCTACTGTCTATACTGTCTATACACACCATCCTATATATAACTACAGTCTATACTGTCTATACACACCATCCTATATATAACAACTGTCTATAAACAACA
The DNA here is from genome assembly GCF_036934945.1 of Oncorhynchus masou masou. Classification (NCBI taxonomy): domain Eukaryota; kingdom Metazoa; phylum Chordata; class Actinopteri; order Salmoniformes; family Salmonidae; genus Oncorhynchus; species Oncorhynchus masou. Next base: position 50,396 of record NW_027008448.1, on the reverse strand, counting down.
TCCTATATAACTACTGTCTATACACACCATCCTATATAACTACTGTCTATACACACCATCCTATATATAACTACTGTCTATACACACCATCCTATATATAACAACTGTCTATAAACACCATCCTATATAACTACTGTCTACACACATCATCCTATATAACAACTGTCTATAAACACCATCCTATATAACTACTGTCTACACACACCATCCTATATAACTACTGTCTATACACACCATCCTATATATAACAACTGTCTATAAACACCATCCTATATAACTACTGTCTATACACACCATCCTATATATAACAACTGTCTATACACACCATCCTATATAACTACTGTCTATACACACCATTCTATACAACTACTGTCTATACACACCATCCTATATAACTACTGTCTATACTGTCTATACACACCATCCTATATAACTACTGTCTATACACACCATCCTATATAACTACTATCTATACACACCATCCTATATATAACTACTGTCTATACACACCATCCTATATAACTACTGTCTATACTGTCTATACACACCATCCTATATAACTACTGTCTATACACACCATTCTATATAACTACTGTCTATACACACCATTCTATATAACTACTGTCTATACACACCATCCTATATAACTACTGTCTATACTGTCTATACACACCATCCTATATAACTACTGTCTATACACACCATTCTATATAACTACTGTCTATACACACCATCCTATATAACTACTGTCTATACACACCATTCTATATAACTACTGTCTATACACACCATCCTATATAACTACTGTCTATACTGTCTATACACACCATCCTATATAACTACTGTCTATACACACCATCCTATATAACTACTGTCTATACACACCATCCTATATAACTACTGTCTATACACACCATCCTATATAACTACTGTCTATACACACCATCCTATATAACTACTGTCTATACACACCATCATATATATAACTACTGTCTATACACACCATCCTATATAACTACTGTCTATACTGTCTATACACACCATCCTATATAACTACTGTCTATACACACCATCCTATATAACTACTGTCTATACAGACCATCCTATATAACTACTGTCTATACACACCATCTTATATAACTACTGTCTATACACACCATTCTATATAACTACTGTCTATACACACCATTCTATATAACTACTGTCTATACACACCATCCTATATAACTACTGTCTATACACACCATCTTATATAACTACTGTCTATACACACCATTCTATATAACTACTGTCTATACACACCATTATATATAACTACTGTCTATACACACCATCCTATATAACTACTGTCTATACACACCATCTTATATAACTACTGTCTATACACACCATTCTATATAACTACTGTCTATACTGTCTATACACACTATTCTATATAACTACTGTCTATACACAACATTCTATATAACTACTGTTTATACACACCATTCTATATATCTACTGTCTATACTGTCTATACACACCATCCTATATATATAACTACTGTCTATACTGTCTATACACACCATCCTATATATAACAACTGTCTATAAACACCATCCTGTATAACTACTGTCTATACACACCATCCTATATAACTACTGTCTATACACACCATCCTATATATAACTACTGTCTATACACACCATCCTATATATAACTACTGTCTATACACACCATCCTATATATAACAACTGTCTATACACACCATCCTATATAACTACTGTCTATACACACCATCCTATATAACTACTGTCTATACACACCATTCTATATAACTACTGGCTATATACACCATCCTATATAACTACTGTCTATACACACCATCCTATATAACTACTGTCTATACACACCATCCTATATATAACTACTGTCTATACACACCATCCTATATAACTACTGTCTATACTGTCTATACACACCATCCTATATAACTACTGTCTATACACACCATCCTATATAACTACTGTCTATACACACCATCTTATATAACTACTGTCTATACACACCATTCTATATAACTACTGTCTATACACACCATCCTATATAACTACTGTCTATACACACCATCTTATATAACTACTGTCTATACACACCATTCTATATAACTACTGTCTATACACACCATTCTATATATCTACTGTCTATACACACCACCCGATATAACTACTGTCTATACACACCATTCTATATAACTACTGTCTATACACACCATCCTATATAAGTACTGTCTATACACACCATCTTATATAACTACTGTCTATACACACTATTCTATATAACTACTGTCTATACACACCATTCTATATAACTACTGTTTATACACACCATTCTATATATCTACTGTCTATACTGTCTATACACACCATCCTATATATAACTACAGTCTATACTGTCTATACACACCATCCTATATATAACAACTGTCTATAAACAACATCCTATATAACTACTGTCTATACACACCATCCTATATAACTACTGTCTATACACACCATCCTATATATAACTACTGTCTATACACACCATCCTATATATAACAACTGTCTATAAACACCATCCTATATAACTACTGTCTACACACATCATCCTATATAACAACTGTCTATAAACACCATCCTATATAACTACTGTCTACACACACCATCCTATATAACTACTGTCTATACACACCATCCTATATATAACAACTGTCTATAAACACCATCCTATATAACTACTGTCTATACACACCATCCTATATATAACAACTGTCTATACACACCATCCTATATAACTACTGTATATACACACCATTCTATACAACTACTGTCTATACACACCATCCTATATAACTACTGTCTATACTGTCTATACACACCATCCTATATAACTACTGTCTATACACACCATCCTATATAACTACTATCTATACACACCATCCTATATATAACTACTGTCTATACACACCATCCTATATAACTACTGTCTATACTGTCTATACACACCATCCTATATAACTACTGTCTATACACACCATTCTATATAACTACTGTCTATACACACCATTCTATATAACTACTGTCTATACACACCATCCTATATAACTACTGTCTATACTGTCTATACACACCATCCTATATAACTACTGTCTATACACACCATTCTATATAACTACTGTCTATACACACCATCCTATATAACTACTGTCTATACACACCATTCTATATAACTACTGTCTATACACACCATCCTATATAACTACTGTCTATACTGTCTATACACACCATCCTATATAACTACTGTCTATACACACCATCCTATATAACTACTGTCTATACACACCATCCTATATAACTACTGTCTATACACACCATCCTATATAACTACTGTCTATACACACCATCCTATATAACTACTGTCTATACACACCATCATATATATAACTACTGTCTATACACACCATCCTATATAACTACTGTCTATACTGTCTATACACACCATCCTATATAACTACTGTCTATACACACCATCCTATATAACTACTGTCTATACAGACCATCCTATATAACTACTGTCTATACACACCATCTTATATAACTACTGTCTATACACACCATTCTATATAACTACTGTCTATACACACCATTCTATATAACTACTGTCTATACACACCATCCTATATAACTACTGTCTATACACACCATCTTATATAACTACTGTCTATACACACCATTCTATATAACTACTGTCTATACACACCATTATATATAACTACTGTCTATACACACCATCCTATATAACTACTGTCTATACACACCATCTTATATAACTACTGTCTATACACACCATTCTATATAACTACTGTCTATACTGTCTATACACACTATTCTATATAACTACTGTCTATACACACCATTCTATATAACTACTGTTTATACACACCATTCTATATATCTACTGTCTATACTGTCTATACACACCATCCTATATATATAACTACTGTCTATACTGTCTATACACACCATCCTATATATAACAACTGTCTATAAACACCATCCTATATAACTACTGTCTATACACACCATCCTATATAACTACTGTCTATACACACCATCCTATATATAACTACTGTCTATACACACCATCCTATATATAACTACTGTCTATACACACCATCCTATATATAACAACTGTCTATAAACACCATCCTATATAACTACTGTCTACACACATCATCCTATATAACAACTGTCTATAAACACCATCCTATATAACTACTGTCTACACACACCATCCTATATAACTACTGTCTATACACACCATCCTATATATAACAACTGTCTACAAACACCATCCTATATAACTACTGTCTATACAAACCATCCTATATATAACAACTGTCTATACACACCATCCTATATAACTACTGTCTATACACACCATCCTATATAACTACTGTCTACACACACCATCCTATATAACTACTGTCTATACACACCATCCTATATATAACAACTGTCTATAAACACCATCCTATATAACTACTGTCTATACACACCATCCTATATATAACAACTGTCTATACACACCATCCTATATAACTACTGTCTATACACACCATTCTATATAACTACTGTCTATACACACCATCCTATATAACTACTGTCTATACTGTCTATACACACCATCCTATATAACTACTGTCTATACACACCATCCTATATAACTACTGTCTATACACACCATTCTATATAACTACTGGCTATATACACCATCCTATATAACTACTGTCTATACACACCATCCTATATAACTACTGTCTATACACACCATCCTATATATAACTACTGTCTATACACACCATCCTATATAACTACTGTCTATACTGTCTATACACACCATCCTATATAACTACTGTCTATACACACCATCCTATATAACTACTGTCTATACACACCATCTTATATAACTACTGTCTATACACACCATTCTATATAACTACTGTCTATACACACCATCCTATATAACTACTGTCTATACACACCATCTTATATAACTACTGTCTATACACACCATTCTATATATCTACTGTCTATACACACCACCCGATATAACTACTGTCTATACACACCATTCTATATAACTACTGTCTATACACACCATCCTATATAAGTACTGTCTATACACACCATCTTATATAACTACTGTCTATACACACTATTCTATATAACTACTGTCTATACACACCATTCTATATAACTACTGTTTATACACACCATTCTATATATCTACTGTCTATCCTGTCTATACACACCATCATATATATAACTACTGTCTATACTGTCTATACACACCATCCTATATATAACAACTGTCTATAAACAACATCCTATATAACTACTGTCTATACACACCATCCTATATAACTACTGTCTATACACACCATCCTATATATAACTACTGTCTATACACACCATCCTATATATAACAACTGTCTATAAACACCATCCTATATAACTACTGTCTACACACATCATCCTATATAACAACTGTCTATAAACACCATCCTATATAACTACTGTCTACACACACCATCCTATATAACTACTGTCTATACACACCATCCTATATATAACAACTGTCTATAAACACCATCCTATATAACTACTGTCTATACACACCATCCTATATATAACAACTGTCTATACACACCATCCTATATAACTACTGTCTATACACACCATTCTATACAACTACTGTCTATACACACCATCCTATATAACTACTGTCTATACTGTCTATACACACCATCCTATATAACTACTGTCTATACACACCATCCTATATAACTACTATCTATACACACCATCCTATATATAACTACTGTCTATACACACCATCCTATATAACTACTGTCTATACTGTCTATACACACCATCCTATATAACTACTGTCTATACACACCATTCTATATAACTACTGTCTATACACACCATTCTATATAACTACTGTCTATACACACCATCCTATATAACTACTGTCTATACTGTCTATACACACCATCCTATATAACTACTGTCTATACACACCATTCTATATAACTACTGTCTATACACACCATCCTATATAACTACTGTCTATACACACCATTCTATATAACTACTGTCTATACACACCATCCTATATAACTACTGTCTATACTGTCTATACACACCATCCTATATAACTACTGTCTATACACACCATCCTATATAACTACTGTCTATACACACCATCCTATATAACTACTGTCTATACACACCATCCTATATAACTACTGTCTATACACACCATCCTATATAACTACTGTCTATACACACCATCATATATATAACTACTGTCTATACACACCATCCTATATAACTACTGTCTATACTGTCTATACACACCATCCTATATAACTACTGTCTATACACACCATCCTATATAACTACTGTCTATACAGACCATCCTATATAACTACTGTCTATACACACCATCTTATATAACTACTGTCTATACACACCATTCTATATAACTACTGTCTATACACACCATTCTATATAACTACTGTCTATACACACCATCCTATATAACTACTGTCTATACACACCATCTTATATAACTACTGTCTATACACACCATTCTATATAACTACTGTCTATACACACCATTATATATAACTACTGTCTATACACACCATCCTATATAACTACTGTCTATACACACCATCTTATATAACTACTGTCTATACACACCATTCTATATAACTACTGTCTATACTGTCTATACACACTATTCTATATAACTACTGTCTATACACACCATTCTATATAACTACTGTTTATACACACCATTCTATATATCTACTGTCTATACTGTCTATACACACCATCCTATATATATAACTACTGTCTATACTGTCTATACACACCATCCTATATATAACAACTGTCTATAAACACCATCCTATATAACTACTGTCTATACACACCATCCTATATAACTACTGTCTATACACACCATCCTATATATAACTACTGTCTATACACACCATCCTATATATAACTACTGTCTATACACACCATCCTATATATAACAACTGTCTATAAACACCATCCTATATAACTACTGTCTACACACATCATCCTATATAACAACTGTCTATAAACACCATCCTATATAACTACTGTCTACACACACCATCCTATATAACTACTGTCTATACACACCATCCTATATATAACAACTGTCTATAAACACCATCCTATATAACTACTGTCTATACAAACCATCCTATATATAACAACTGTCTATACACACCATCCTATATAACTACTGTCTATACACACCATCCTATATAACTACTGTCTATACACACCATCCAAATAATGACATTACTTGTTCTGATATTTCTATATTTCTGAATCTCTTTTTTATTTTGGGGGCATTTGTGTGTATTGTTTTGTATTGTTAGGTAGGAAGATAAACACAGGGACATCAGCATTACACTGCTCCCGTGATAACATCTGCTAAATGTGCGTGCGCGACCAATATACATTGATTTGATTGGTCTGCAGTGATGAACACTGTTTCATAGGACAGAGACATCATATTCCACATCCTGTACACTTGTTGTCTGTTGCTTGCTATGCAGTCATGCACATTGTTTCTTTCACAGGGCTATATAAAACCATTTATCTGGAGAGAGATGTGATTACTGAGATTTAGCCTGCTCCCTAGATGAGCTGTTTATTGTGCTATCATACCCCAGGGGCCTGCTCTCCATCTCTCTCTCGCTCTCTCTCTCTCGCTCTCTCTCTCTCTCTCTCTCTCTCTCTCTCTCTCTCTCGCTCTCTCTCTCGCTCTCTCTTTTGTTCTCTCTCCCTCTCTCTCTCTCTCTCCCTCTCTCTCTCTCTCTCTCGCTCTCTCTGTCTACCACACGCCTCTCTTTCTTTCTTTCTTTCTTTCTTTATTTCTTTCTTCCTTTCTTTCTTTCTCTCTCTCTCCCTCCCCCATCTCTCTCCCTCTCTCTCCCTCCCCCCATCTCGCTCTCTCTCCCCCATCTCTCTCTCTCTCCCCCATCTCTCTCTCTCTCTGTAATGGCTTTCTTCCAACTCCTCCTCTGACGAAGAGGTGGAACAAGGATCGGACCAAAATGCAACGTGGTTCGTTCGATACGTCTTTAATGATGAAGAACACGAATAATACAAAACAACAAACGTCGAAAACCGAAACAGCCCTGACTGGTGCAACAAACACAGAGACAGGAACAATCACCCACAAACACACAGTGAAACCCAGGCTACCTAAATATGGTTCCCAATCAGAGACAATGATGACTCTGATTGAGAACCGCCTCAGGCAGCCATAGACTAATCTGTACACCCCACACAACCCCAAGACGAAACACACTACAAACAAACCCATGTCACACCCTGGCCTGACCCAATAAATGAAGATAACATAATAAATATAGACCAGGGCGTGACACTCTCTCTCTCTCTCCCCATCTCTCTCTCCCCCATCTCTCTCTCTCTCTCTCTCTCTCTCTCCCCATCTCTCTCTCCCCCATCTCTCGCTTTCTCTCTCTATCTCTTTCTCTCTTTCTCTCTCCCCCTATCTCTTTCTCTCTTTCTCTCTCCCCCCTCCCCCCTACAACTCTCTTCGTCTCCTCCCTGCACCTCATTCTCATTTTGAAGGAAAAGTCCCTCTCTCATTGATATGCAAAGTTTATTTTATTTTTTATTAAACCCAAACTGTTCACATCAAGCACCCAGCACATGAATTCAATCTAAACGCTGTGAGATATTACAATACAGGTGTGGTGTCATAGTTTAGTATGTAATAAAGGTGTGGTTGAGGTGTTACTGTGGAAAATTATAATACAGGTGTGTTTGAGGTGTTACTGCGGAATATTACAATACAGGTGGGGTGTTACTGTGGAATATTACAATACAGGTGAGGTGTTAATGTGGAATATTATAATACAGGTGAGGTGTTACTGTGGAATATTACAATACAGGTGAGGTAGAGGTGTTACTGTGGAATATTACAATAGAGGTGAGGTGTTACTGTGGAATATCTCAATACAGGTGAGGTGTTACTGTGGAATATTACAATACAGGTGAGGTAGAGGTGTTACTGTGGAATATCTCAATACAGGTGAGGTGTTACTGTAGAATATCTCAATACAGGTGAGGTGTTACTGTGGAATATTACAATACAGGTGAGGTGTTACTGCGGAATATTACAATACAGGTGAGGTAGAGGTGTTACTGTGGAATATCTCAATACAGGTGAGGTGTTACTGTGGAATATTACAATACAGGTGAGGTGTTACTGTGGAATATCTCAATACAGGTGAGGTGTTACTGTGGAATATTACAATAGAGGTGAGGTGTTACTGTGGAATATTACAATACAGGTGAGGTAGAGGTGTTACTGTGGAATATTACAATACAGGTGGGGTGTTACTGCGGAATATTACAATACAGGTGAGGTGTTACTGTGGAATATCTCAATACAGGTGAGGTGTTACTGTGGAATATTACAATACAGGTGAGGTAGAGGTGTTACTGTGGAATATTACAATACAGGTGAGGTGTTACTGTGGAATATCACAATACAGGTGTGGTTGAGGTGTTACTGTGGAATATCACAATACAGGTGTGGTTGAGGTGTTACTGTGGAATATCACAATACAGGTGTGGTTGAGGTGTTACTGTGGAATATCACAATACAGGTGAGGTAGAGGTGTTACTGTGGAATATCACAATACAGGTGAGGTGTTACTGTGGAATATCACAATACAGGTGAGGTGTTACTGTGGAATATCACAATACAGGTGAGGTGTTACTGTGGAATAGCACAATACAGGTGAGGTGAGGTGTTACTGTGGAATATCACAATACAGGTGAGGTGTTACTGTGGAATGTCAAAATACAGGTGAGGTGTTACTGTGGAATATCACAATACAGGTGAGGTGTTACTGTGGAATGTCATATGTGAGAAGTTGGGACTCATCATCCCAGCATCCAGTTCACTGTATCAACACAGAGGAAAGATCATTTGGAATTTAGGAAGAAAAGAAGCCTGGTTGTTTGTGTGTATGTGTGTACGTGTGTACGTGTGTACGTGTGTGTGTATGTGTGAACGTGTGTATGTGTGTGTGTGTGTGTGTGTATGTGTGTATGTGTGTATGTGTGCATGTGTGTGTGTATGTGTGTATGTGTGTACGTGTGTACGTGCGTATATTTGTGTACGTGTGTGCCTGTTTGCATGGCTGAGGGTTTATACGTAGCGGTGTGCCTGTTTGCATGGCTGAGGGTTTATACGTAGCGGTGTGCCTGTTTGCATGGCTGAGGGTTGTACGTAGGGGTGTGCCTGTTTGCATGGCTGAGGGTTTATACGTAGCGGTGTGCCTGTTTGCATGGCTGAGGGTTGTACGTAGGGGTGTGCCTGTTTGCATGGCTGAGGGTTTATACGTAGCGGTGTGCCTGTTTGCATGGCTGAGGGTTTATACGTAGGGGTGTGCCTGTTTGCATGGCTGAGGGTTTATACGTAGGGGTGTGCCTGTTTGCATGGCTGAGGGTTTATACGTAGCGGTGTGCCTGTTTGCCTGGCATACCAATAGCTTACCTTCTTGTATGCGATCCAGTCGAACACTCTGTCTATGTCCGTGGCGTCGTACACCTCCTGAGAGATAGGATGGGAGCTGGCCAGACCGTCCAGCAGCATCACCTCATGGAGAACATCAGTCAGGAAACGCTGCTTCTCCTGAGGGTCAGAGGCCAAAGGTCAGAGAGGTCAGAGAGGTCGATGAAAAACCACGAGATACTATAGAAAAAAACAATGAATACAGCAGGGAGGCACTTGGAAAGAGGTCTTCTGGCCTCAACAGGACTACTTAGTTAAATAAAGAGGTCTTCTGACCTCAACAGGACTACTTAGTTAAATAAAGATGTCTCTGACCTCAACAGGACCACTTGGCTAATAAATAAAGAGGTCTTCTGGCCTCAATAGGACTACATGGTTAAATAAAGAGGTCTTCTGGCCTCAACAGGACTACATAGTTAAATAAAGAGGTCTTCTGGCCTCCACAGGACTACATGGTTAATTAAAGAGGTCTTCTGGACTCAACAGGACTACATAGTTAAATAAAGAGGTCTTCTGGCCTCCACAGGACTACATGGTTAATTAAAGAGGTCTTCTGGCCTCAACAGGACTACATGGTTAAATAAAGAGGTCTTCTGGCTCAACAGGACTACATGGTTAAATAAAGAGGTCTCTAACCTCAACAGGACTACTTGGTTAAATAAAGAGGTCTTCTGGCCTCAACAGGACTACATAGTTAAATAAAGAGGTCTTCTGGCCTCAACAGGACTACATGGTTAAATAAAGAGGTCTCTGACCTCAACAGGACTACATAGTTAAATAAAGAGGTCTCTGACCTCAACAGGACTACATGGTTAAATAAAGAGGTCTCTGACCTCAACAGGACTACATGGTTAAATAAAGAGGTCTCTGACCTCAACAGGACTACATGGTTAAATAAAGAGGTCTCTGACCTCAACAGGACATCATGGTTAAATAAAGAGGTCTCTGACCTCAACAGGACTACATGGTTAAATAAAGAGGTCTCTGACCTCAACAGGACTACATGGTTAAATAAAGAGCTCTCTGACCTCAGCAGGACTACATGGTTAAATAAAGAGGTCTTCTGGCCTCAACAGGACTACATAGTTAAATAAAGAGGTCTTCTGGCCTCAACAGGACTACATGGTTAAATAAAGAGGTCTCTGACCTCAACAGGACTACATAGTTAAATAAAGAGGTCTTCTGGCCTCAACAGGACTACATGGTTAAATAAAGAGGTCTCTGACCTCAACAGGACTACATAGTTAAATAAAGAGGTCTTCTGGCCTCAACAGGACTACTTAGTTAAATAAAGAGGTCTCTGACCTCAACAGGACTACATGGTTAAATAAAGAGGTCTCTGACCTCAACAGGACTACTTGGTTAAATAAAGAGGTCTTCTGACCTCAACAGGACTACATAGTTAAATAAAGAGGTCTCTGACCTCAACAGGACTACTTGGTTAAATAAAGAGGTCTTCTGACCTCAACAGGACTACTTAGTTAAATAAAGAGGTCTCTGACCTCAACAGGACTACTTGGTTAAATAAAGAGGTCTTCTGACCTCAACAGGACTACATAGTTAAATAAAGATGTCTCTGACCTCAGCAGGACTACATGGTTAAATAAAGATTTCTCTGACCTCCACAGGACTACATGGTTAAATAAAGAGGTCTCTGACCTCAACAGGACTACTTAGTTAAATAAAGAGGTCTCTGACCTCAACAGGACTACATGGTTAAATAAATAGGTCTTCTGGCCTCAACAGGACTACATGGTTAATTAAAGGTTAAATAGAGACAGCGTTATAAAGCTGAGGTAAATGTACTGGATGTACCGAGGTAATGTTTGGGGAAACGTAGCGGGTTCCAGGGAACAGTATTTTACTGTTCGTCGTTTAATGATTGAACTCCTCCTACTGAGTACGATGGGGGATAATACCTTTCAAAGAGTCTGAGGAAGGTTTGATTCCAATATAATCCATCAATCCAAGATAATTATTATTCTAATGTGATGAGAGCTCTTCGAAATGTACTAAACACCCCAAAACATTTACGAGAAAAAAAAACGTCTTTGTAAATTCGAATAATCCCACACTCAAGAAATCCACACTTCACACCTCTCCCCCTCACCTAACCTTCTCAGATAGGGTGAGGCACGACTGCACCACGAGATGGCAGGAAGGAAAAGGAGAGAACAGCCTTCTGGGTAGTTAATAGCTCATTTGTTATGAAAATTGATTTCTCTCCCGAAAAAGCAAGATGCTAATGTCAGCCTTCTGGGATGTTACGGGAGACTGGGAAAGAGAGAGCGAGGGGAGAGAGAGAGAGAGAGAGAGAGAGAGAGAGAGAGAGAGAAGTGTGGTAGACAGAGAGAGAGAGAGAGAGAGAGAGAGAGAGAGAGAGAGAGGGAGAGAGAGAGAGAGAGAGAGAGAGAGAGAGAGAGAGAGAGAGAGAGAGAGAGAGAGAGAGAGAGAGAGAGAGGGAGAGAGAGGGAGAGAGGGAGAGAAGTGTGGTAGACAGAGAGAGAGAGAGAAGAGTGTGGTAGACAGAGAGAGAGAGAGAGGGAGAGAGAACAAGAGAGAGAGGGAGAGAGAGAGAGAGAGAGAGAGAAGAGTGTGGTAGACAGAGAGAGAGAGGGAGAGAGAACAAGAGAGAGAGTGAGAGAGAGAGAGAGAAGAGTGTGGTAGACAGAGAGAGAGAGAGGGAGAGAGAACAAGAGGGAGAGGGAGAGAGAGAGAGAGAGAAGAGTGTGGTAGACAGAGAGAGAGAGGGAGAGTGAACAAGAGGGAGAGGGGGAGAGAGAGAGAGAGAGAGAAGGAGAGAGAGAGAGAGAGAGAGAGAGAGAGAGAGAGAGAGAGAAGAGTGTGGTAGACAGCGAGAGAGAGAGAGAGAGAGAGAGAGAGAGAGAGAGAGAGAGGGGGGGAGAAAGAGAACAAAAGAGACAGAGAGAGGGAGACCTGAGTTGTGAATAATGATGTTTGATGTTAAGCTCTCTGTCCCGTCCGTGTCATGGAGGGAGAGGTGGAGATTTAGAGGACATTGTCACGTCTCAGCCTGAGCGGTTACAACACGGTTATCAAACATCTAAAATGCCAGTTATCCACTTTGTATAGTTTAATAAAACATCTGCCAGACGGTTTAGTACTTTCTTCTCTTTAAAACAATGAGCGACTCCATTGCCAGAGAATACGTATCTGCATGATGAATCCCAGAGAAAATCACAGTCGTTCTCGCTCCATTCCTTCTGTATTCCTCTTAATGGAGTCCTTATTTATAACAGTATATTCCTCTTAATGGAGTCCTCATTTATAACATTATATTCCTCTTAACGGAGTCCTTATTGTTTAACATATTCCTCTTAACGGAGTCCTTATTGTATAACAGTATATTCCTCTTAATGTAGTCCTTATTTATAACATTATATTCCTCTTAATGGAGTCCTCATTTATAACATTATATTCCTCTTAATGGAGTCCTTATTTATAACTTTATATTCCTCATTAATGAAGTCCTTATTGTTTAACATTATATTCCTCATAATGGAGTCCTTAATGTATAACAGTATATTCCTCTAAATGGAGTCCTTATTGTATAACATTATATTCCTCTTAATGGAGTCCTTATTTATAACATTATATTCCTCTTAATGGAGTCCACATTTATAACATTATATTCCTCTTAATGGAGTCCTCATTTATAACATTATATTCCTCTTAATGGAGTCCTCATTTATAACATTATATTCCTCTTAATGGAGTCCTTATTTATAACATTATATTCATCTTAATGGAGTCTGTTACATCCGTCGTTAAATGAAGACCAAGGTGCAGCGTTGTAGGCGTACATTTTATTTTTAATGTTCCACCAAAAAATAAAAATAAACTACACAACGAACGTAAAACTTTGTAGTGCAACACATGCAACAAACAAAGACAAGATCCCACAACTGAAGGTGGGAAAAAGGGCTGCCTAAGTATGATCCCCAATCAGAGAAAACGATAGACAGCTGCCTCTGATTGGGAACCATACTCTGCCAACAAAAGAAATATAAACATAGATTTCCCACCCTAGTCACACCCTGACCTACTAAATAGAGAATTTAAAGGATCTCTAAGGTCAGGGCGTGACAATGGAGTCCTTATTGTATAACATTATATTCCACTAAATTTAGTTATTATAAGGCATCCCAGATTGTGTGTTGATTCTTATTAAAACAAGTAATTAAACATTGATAATGTAATACTGAATATTACGGTAATTATGCTCAACTAGATTATTCTCTACGGAAGTAAATGTTGGCCAGAAAATCGTTGCTGCACGCCATCTCTCCATCTCTCCACGAAAACAATAACACAACATCTCTCAATGGAACAAACAAAACAATTTGATTCTTATTCAGGAGTTGACCGTTATTCAAAAGCAACACCAAGCACATTCTGGGTGAAATTACCTTCTAATAGAAATGTCCACAACACTCGGTAAGATATAATAACCCTGTGATAATACCAGGGGCAGATTTCAATGTTTTGTTTTGTAGTTTTTCAAAGACATTAAGACACTCAATATTCTTCTGATTACAATATAGAAGGGATGCTGTAACCAGATAATAATAAAAGTAGTGCACTATATAGGGAATAGGGCTCTGGTCTAAATTAGTGCACTATATAGGGAATAGGGCTCTGGTCTAAAGTAGTGTACTATATAGGGAATAGGGCTCTGGTCTAAAGTAGTGCACTATATAGGGAATAGGGCTCTGGTCTAAATTAGTGCACTATATAGGGAATAGGGCTCTGGTCTAAAGTAGTGTACTATATAGGGAATAGGGCTCTGGTCTAAAGTAGTGCACTATATAGGGAATAGGGCTCTGGTCTAAAGTAGTGCACTATATAGGGAATAGGGCTCTGGTCTAAAGTAGTGCACTATATAGGGAATAGGGCTCTGGTCTAAAGTAGTGCACTATATAGGGAATAGGGCTCTGGTCTAAAGTAGTGGACTATATAGGGAATAGGGCTCTGGTCTAAAGTAGTGCACTATATAGGAATAGGGCTCTGGTCTAAAGTAGTGTACTATATAGGGAATAGGGCTCTGGTCTAAAGTAGTGCACTATATAGGGAATAGGGCTCTGGTCTAAAGTAGTGGACTATATAGGGAATAGGGCTCTGGTCTAAAGTAGTGGACTATATAGGGAATGGGGCTCTGGTCTAAAGTAGTGGACTATATAGGGAATAGGGCTCTGGTCTAAAGTAGTGCACTATATAGGGAACAGGGCTCTGGTCTAAAGTAGTGCACTATATAGGGAACAGGGCTCTGGTCTAAAGTAGTGCACTATATAGGGAATAGGGCTCTGGTCTAAAGTAGTGCACTATATAGGGAATAGGGCTCTGGTCTAAAGTAGTGGACTATATAGGGAATAGGGCTCTGGTCTAAAGTAGTGCACTATATAGGGAATAGGGCTCTGGTCTAAAGTAGTGTACTATATAGGGAATAGGGCTCTGGTCTAAAGTAGTGTACTCTATAGGGAACAGGGCTCTGGTCTAAAGTAGTGCACTATATAGGGAATAGGGCTCTGGTCTAAAGTAGTGCACTATATAGGGAATAGGGCCCTGGTCTAATGTAGTGCACTATATAGGGAATAGGGCTCTGGTCAACAGTAGTGCACTATATAAGGAATAGGGTGTCATTTGGGACTCAAAATAATAACTTTGTATGTTGCCTTATGTGAGTAAACAATAATATTGGCTTAATTACTGCAGTCAATCACTCTGTTAAAGCAGCAGGCGTTTTATGTCTGAGGAATACGTTTAGAGTTTATATTCTGTCTGTATTCCTGGCGGGACAAACTGAAGTATGAGTGTGATGTCATGGCTCCCGAGTGGCCCAGCGGTCTAAGACACTGCATCTCAGTGCTAGAGGTGTCACTACAGACCCTGGTTTGATTCCAGGATGTTTCACAGCGGTCTAAGACACTGCACCTCAGTGCTAGAGGC
Source organism: Oncorhynchus masou masou (assembly GCF_036934945.1). Lineage (NCBI taxonomy): Eukaryota > Metazoa > Chordata > Actinopteri > Salmoniformes > Salmonidae > Oncorhynchus > Oncorhynchus masou. The sequence goes on along the minus strand of NW_027008448.1, from coordinate 33,731 downwards.
GTCACTACAGACCCTGGTTTGATTCCAGGATGTTTCACAGCGGTCTAAAACACTGCATCTCAGTGCTAGAGGCGTCACTACAGACCCTGGTTTGATTCCAGGATGTATCACAGCGGTCTAAGACACTGTATCTCAGTGCAAGAGGCGTCACTACAGACCCTGGTACGATTCCAGGATGTTTCACAGCGGTCTAAGACACTGCACCTCAGTGCTAGAGGCGTCACTACAGACCCTGGTTTGATTCCAGGATGTTTCACAGCGGTCTAAAACACTGCATCTCAGTGCTAGATGCGTCACTACAGACCCTGGTTTGATTCCAGGATGTTTCACAGCGGTCTAAGACACTGCATCTCAGTGCTAGAGGCGTCACTACAGACCCTGGTTTGATTCCAGGCTGTATCACAGCGGTCTAAGACACTGCATCTCAGTGCTAGAGGTGTCACTACAAACCCTGGTTCGATTCCAGGATGTATCACAGTGGTCTAAGACACTGCATCTCAGTGCTAGAGGCGTTATTACAGACCCTGGTTCGATTCCAGGCTGTATCACAGCGGTCTAAGACACAGGATCTCAATGCTAGAGGTGTCACTACAGACCCTGGTTCGATTCCAGGATGTATCACAGTGGTCTAAGACACTGCATCTCAGTGCTAGAGGCGTTATTACAGACCCTGGTTCGATTCCAGGCTGTATCACAGCGGTCTAAGACACTGCATCTCAGTGCTAGAGGTGTCACTACAGACCCTGGTTCGATTCCAGGATGTATTACAGCGGTCTAAGACACTGCATCTCAGTGCTAGAGGCCTTACTACAGACCCTGGTTCGATTCCAGGCTGTATCACAGCGGTCTAAGACACTGCATCTCAGTGCTAGAGGTGTCACTACAGACCCTGGTTTGATTCCAGGCTGTATCACAGCGGTCTAAGACACTGCATCTCAGTGCTAGAGTTGTCACTACAGACCCTGGTTCGATTCCAGGATGTATCACAGCGGTCTAAGACACTGCATCTCAGTGCAAGAGGCGTCACTACAGACCCTGGTTCGATTCCAGGCTGTATCACAGCGGTCTAAGTCACTACAGACCCATCACTACAGAGGCTGTATCACAACCGGCCTTGATTGGGAGTCCCATAAGGCGGCGCATAACTAGCCCAGCGTCGTCTGAGTTCGGCCGGGGTAGGTCGTCATTGTAAATAATACATTTGTTCATAAACTGACTTTCCCAGTTAATT
>NW_027008448.1:0-25000 GCF_036934945.1 Oncorhynchus masou masou | reverse complement strand
AGCTGGGTCCAGGGGCAGGCAGAAGGTCATACACAGGAGGAGGCAGGTAGCTGGGTTCAGGAGCAGGCAGAAGGTCATACACAGGAGGAGGTAGGTAGCTGGGTCCAGGGGCATGCAGAAGGTCATACACAGGAGGAGGCAGGTAGCTGGATCCAGGGGCAGGCAGAAGGTCATACACAGGAGGAGGTAGGTAGCTGGGTCCAGGGGCAGGCAGAAGGTCATACACAGGAGGAGGTAGGTAGCTGGGTCCAGGGGCAGGCAGAAGGTCATACACAGGAGGAGGCAGGTAGCTGGGTTCAGGAGCAGGCAGAAGGTCATACACAGGAGGAGGTAGGTAGCTGGGTCCAGGGGCATGCAGAAGGTCATACACAGGAGGAGGCAGGTAGCTGGATCCAGGGGCAGGCAGAAGGTCATACACAGGAGGAGGCAGGTAGCTGGATCCAGGGGCAGGCAGAAGGTCATACACAGGAGGAGGCAGGTAGCTGGGTCCAGGGGCAGGCAGAAGGTCATACACAGGAGGAGGCAGGTAGCTGGGTCTAGGGGTAGGTAGCTGGGTCCAGGGGCAGGCAGAAGGTGATACACAGGAGGAGGCAGGTAGCTGGGTCCAGGGGCAGGTAGAAGGCCATACACAGGAGGAGGCAGGTAGCTGGGTCCAGGGGCAGGTAGAAGGCCATACACAGAAGGAGGCAGGTAGCTGGGTCCAGGGGCAGGCAGAAGGTCATACACAGGAGGAGGCGGGTAGCTGGGTCCAGGGGCAGGTAGCTGGGTCCAGGGGCAGGCAGAAGGTCATACACAGGAGGAGGCAGGTAGCTGGGTCTAGGGGCAGGTAGCTGGGTCCAGGGGCATGCAGAAGGCCATACACAGGAGGAGGCAGGGAGCTGGGTCCAGGAGCAGGCAGAAGGTCATACACAGGAGGAGGCAGGTAGCTGGGTCCAGGGGCAGGCAGAAGGTCATACACAGGAGGAGGCAGGTAGCTGGGTCCAGGGGCAGGCAGAAGGTCATACACAGGAGGAGGCAGGTAGCTGGGTCCAGGGGCAGGCAGAAGGTCATACACAGGAGGAGGTAGGTAGCTGGGTCCAGGGGCAGGTAGAAGGTCATACACAGGAGGAGGCGGGTAGCTGGGTCCAGGGGCAGGTAGCTGGGTCCAGGGGCAGGCAGAAGGTCATACACAGGAGGAGGCAGGTAGCTGGGTCTAGGGGCAGGTAGCTGGGTCCAGGGGCAGGCAGAAGGTCATACACAGGAGGAGGTAGGTAGCTGGGTCCAGGGGCAGGTAGAAGGTAGAAGGTCATACACAGGAGGAGGCAGGTAGCTGGGTCCAGGGGCAGGCAGAAGGTCATACACAGGAGGAGGCAGGTAGCTGGGTTCAGGAGCAGGCAGAAGGTCATACACAGGAGGAGGCAGGTAGCTGGGTCCAGGGGCAGGTAGAAGGTCATACACAGGAGGAGGCAGGTAGCTGGGTCCAGGGGCAGGCAGAAGGTCATACACAGGAGGAAGCAGGTAGCTGGGTCCAGGGGCAGGCAGAAGGTCATACACAGGAGGAGGTAGGTAGCTGGGTCCAGGGGCAGGTAGCTGGGTCCAGGGGCAGGTAGAAGGTCATACACAGGAGGAGGCAGGTAGCTGGGTCCAGGGGCAGGCAGAAGGTCATACACAGGAGGAGGCAGGTAGCTGGGTCCAGGGGCAGGCAGAAGGTCATACACAGGAGGAGGTAGGTAGCTGGGTCCAGGGGCAGGTAGCTGGGTCCAGGAGCAGGCAGAAGGTCATACACAGGAGGAGGCAGGTAGCTGGGTCCAGGGGCAGGCAGAAGGTCATACACAGGAGGAGGTAGGTAGCTGGGTCCAGGGGCAGGTAACTGGGTCCAGGGGCAGGCAGAAGGTCATACACAGGAGGAGGTAGGTAGCTGGGTCCAGGGGCAGGTAGCTGGGTCCAGGAGCAGGCAGAAGGTCATACACAGGAGGAGGTAGGTAGCTGGGTCCAGGGGCAGGCAGAAGGTCATACACAGGGGGTCCAACAAGGCAACAGTGCAGGCATGGAAAAGGCTGTAACGTAGTCCGGGAGATCAGTGTCACGTTGACTGTCTTCAAACTCCCTGTCATAAACGAGCCAAGGCGCACACAAACACTCACAGAAAATAAATAATTACCCACAAACACAGGTGGGGAAAAAGGCTGCCTAAGTATGATTCCGAATCAGAGACAACGATGGACAGCTGCCTCTGATTGGGAACCATACCCGGGCCAACAAAGAAACAGACAAACTAGAATGCCCACCCAACCACCCAACACCCTGACCTAACCAAATCGAGAAATAAAAAGGCTCTGTAAGGTCAGGGTGTGACAATCAGGCAATAGGTTGATAACAGGAAATCTGATAGGCTAAAGTACAGACAGGGAATCGGTAATACGCGTCATTAGTGAGGATGGCCAAAAACTTATATATACTTATATATCATATACAGGAGGACTAATACAGGGAAACCAGCGCTTCAGATAGAAGTGTGTCACAAAACAATCAATACCTCACAGTGACGGGGTGGAAAGAACTGAACTAAATAGTGTGTGATAATGACATACAGGTGTGTGAACAGGTGATCAGAATTCAAGGTGATTGGGATCTGGAGAGGTGAGCTGCGTTCAGGGGATCTATGTGTTAGAGGGTGTGAGCTGGACAGTGGGCTGGAGAGTGAGCTGCGTTCAGGGGATCTATGTGTTAGAGGGTGTGAGCTGGACAGTGGGCTGGAGAGTGGGCTGCGTTCAGGGGATCTATGTGTTAGAGGGTGTGAGCTGGACAGTGGGCTGGAGAGTGGGCTGCGTTCAGGGGATCTATGTGTTAGAGGGTGTGAGCTGGACAGTGGGCTGGAGAGTGGGCTGCGTTCAGGGGATCTATGTGTTAGAGGGTGTGAGCTGGACAGTGGGCTGGAGAGTGGGCTGCGTTCAGGGGATCTATGTGTTAGAGGGTGTGAGCTGGACAGTGGGCTGGAGAGTGGGCTGCGTTCAGGGGATCTATGTGTTAGAGGGTGTGAGCTGGACAGTGGGCTGGAGACTGGGCTGCGTTCAGGGGATCTATGTGTTAGAGGGTGTGAGCTGGACAGTGGGCTGGAGAGTGGGCTGCGTTCAGGGGATCTATGTGTTAGAGGGTGTGAGCTGGAAAGTGGGCTGGAGACTGGGCTGCGTTCAGGGGATCTATGTGTTAGAGGGTGTGAGCTGGACAGTGGGCTGCGTTCAGGGGATCTATGTGTTAGAGGGTGTGAGCTGGACAGTGGGCTGGAGACTGGGCTGCGTTCAGGGGATCTATGTGTTAGAGGGTGTGAGCTGGACAGTGGGCTGGAGAGTGGGCTGCGTTCAGGGGATCTATGTGTTAGAGGGTGTGAGCTGGACAGTGGGCTGCGTTCAGGGGATCTATGTGTTAGAGGGTGTGAGCTGGACAGTGGGCTGCGTTCAGGGGATCTATGTGTTAGAGGGTGTGAGCTGGACAGTGGGCTGGAGAGTGAGCTGCGTTCAGGGGATCTATGTGTTAGAGGGTGTGAGCTGGAAAGTGGGCTGCGTTCAGGGGATCTATGTGTTAGAGGGTGTGAGCTGGACAGTGGGCTGCGTTCAGGGGATCTATGTGTTAGAGGGTGTGAGCTGGACAGTGGGCTGGAGACTGGGCTGCGTTCAGGGGATCTATGTGTTAGAGGGTGTGAGCTGGACAGTGGGCTGGAGAGTGGGCTGCGTTCAGGGGATCTATGTGTTAGAGGGTGTGAGCTGGACAGTGGGCTGCGTTCAGGGGATCTATGTGTTAGAGGGTGTGAGCTGGACAGTGGGCTGCGTTCAGGGGATCTATGTGTTAGAGGGTGTGAGCTGGACAGTGGGCTGGAGACTGGGCCCCTCAGGGGATCTATGTGTTAGAGGGTGTGAGCTGGACAGTGGGCTGGAGAGTGGGCTGCGTTCAGGGGATCTATGTGTTAGAGGGTGTGAGCTGGACAGTGGGCTGGAGAGTGGGCTGCGTTCAGGGGATCTATGTGTTAGAGGGTGTGAGCTGGACAGTGGGCTGGAGACTGGGCTGCGTTCAGGGGATCTATGTGTTAGAGGGTGTGAGCTGGACAGTGGGCTGGAGAGTGGGCTGTGTTCAGGGATCTATGTGTTAGAGGGTGTGAGCTGGACAGTGGGCTGGAGAGTGGGCTGCGTTCAGGGGATCTATGTTTAGAGGGTGTGAGCTGGACAGTGGGCTGGAGAGGTGAGCTGCGTTCAGGGGATCTATGTGTTAGAGGGTGTGAGCTGGACAGTGGGCTGGAGAGTGGGCTGTGTTCAGGTGATCTACGTGTTTGAAGGTGTGAGTTGGACGTTACATTTGTCTGTCTGACTTAGTGTTGAGATATCTCTGATCAGCAAGGGTAAAGGGTTTGCTGAAAACTGTCCCCCTCTGAGAAGTTTAGAAAGGGTAAAGGGTTTGCTGAAAACTGTCCCCCTCTGAGAAGTTTAGAAAGGGTAAAGGGTTTGCTGAAAACTGTCCCCCTCTGAGAAGTTTAGAAAGTGTAAAGGGTTTGCTGAAAACTGTCCCCCTCTGAGAAGTTTAGAAAAGATAAAGGGTTTGCCGAAAACTGTCCGCCTCTGAGAAGTTTAGAAAGGGTAAAGGGTTTGCTGAAAACTGTCCGCCTCTGAGAAGTTTAGAAAGGGTAAAGGGTTTGCTGAAAACTGTCCCCCTCTGAGAAGTTTAGAAAGGGTAAAGGGTTTGCTGAAAACTGTCCCCCTCTGAGAAGTTTAGAAAGGGTAAAGGGTTTGCTGAAAACTGTCCCCCTCTGAGAAGTTTAGAAAGGGTAAAGGGTTTGCTGAAAACTGTCCCCCTCTGAGAAGTTTAGAAAGGGTAAAGGGTTTGCTGAAAACTGTCCCCCTCTGAGAAGTTTAGAAAGGGTAAAGGGTTTGCTGAAAACTGTCCCCCTCTGAGAAGTTTAGAAAACTCAATGTGTGAATATTAATACTTGAAGTCTCTTGCTATTTGTTTTTCCCCGTGTAACAAGACTGCTCCTTAACAAAGCAGAGAGAGACACGGGACCACAGTTTGCTCCAGATTTAGACACTTTACCAATGGATGAAAAACAGAATGAGTCACACACTGTCTTTCTTTCCTCAAGAGCATGAGGTCGGCATCGTGCCTCCTCTAAAAAAAAAAGAGAGGGCAGGCAGCAAGCATCAGCCAATTTGCACCTGAACTCATCTAAATACAGAAGCCAGTATCACGACTGCACAGCCCGCAGTCATAGAGTCAGAGAAAGGCTTCCAATGCTGTTGGAACTATAGAAGTAGAATTAGAATCATTCTGATCTATGGTTGGAACACAGGGCTATTATTGTGTTCCGTGTTGTCATGCTAATGATGGTCTTATCTAATGTGAATAGAACTGCTGTGGGTGTTTATTTTCCACGAAGAGCTGTTGCATCTGGGGACACTAAGAGAAGCCTGGTCTGTGTCTTCCTGTGTCGGTCTGTGTCTGTCGGCATCAAAGTCATCGCATCAACAAAAGGGACAAAAGAGTTGAAATTTGACGAGAATAACTGAAGTGATGATTAGCATATCGTTGTTGTGTTCTAGAACAAAGAGAGTTTTGAAGTATGGAACACTGTTTCACTGGGATGTTTTGTATATTGATGATGCCTGGATATGATCATGTATTTATTTAGAATTAGTTATATGGGTTGTTTTTCTGAGACATATATATATATATATATATATATATATATATATATATATGACGGTAAAGCTAGGCAGCTGGCAGTGATGTCATCGTCATCCATTCTCCACACAGTGCCTTCAAAAAATGGACTGCTGAATTGATTTCTGTTTTGTCGAAAGAACTGCAAATCATCTGACATACATTAGGGGGTCCACTCTGACGAGGTGATTGTTCCACACAAGGAAAGGCAAACTATTCTCCATACCATGAATATTTTATTGACTGTAATTTAAAAACTCCTTTCTGGGACCATGACAGAGTTTTGCTCCCTCTGTGGTCAGAAGTTCAGCAGCCGAGCAATTAGCTGGCGGTTCTGCACGTCTGGAAGAGCGGAGAAGAGAAAGATGCTTCTGAATTTGTTCTGGACACAAAGAGGGAGGATGGACTAGGATCATTTCCAAATGAATACAGCCCATGATTGAAACGACTGCCACAACAGGAAATGCAAATGTGACAGAAATGATTGGCTGAGACTGTGCGATATCTCTTCCTCTCTTCTCTTCTTCTCTTAGCTCTACTTGAGTGTCAGGGAGTTATTAAACCTTGGACAGCAGAAACACTTGAGAATAAGTGGACTGGAAAATATGCATAGCACACTACGGCTACGTCCCAAATGGCACCCTATTCCATATATAGTGCACTACTTTAGACCAGAGCCCTATTCCCTATATAGTGCACTACTTTAGACCAGGGCCCTATTCCTTATATAGTGCACTACTTTAGACCAGAACCCTATTCCTTATATAGTGCACTACTTTAGACCAGAGCCCTATTCCCTATATAGTGCACTACTTTAGACCAGGGCCCTATTCCCTATATAGTGCACTACTTTAGACCAGGGCCCTATTCCCTATATAGTGCACTACTTTAGACCAGAGCCTTATTCCCTATATAGTGCACTACTTTAGACCAGGGCCCTATTCCCTATATAGTGCACTACTTTAGACCAGAACCCTATTCCTTATATAGTGCACTACTTTAGACCAGAGCCCTATTCCCTATATAGTGCACTACTTTAGACCAGGGCCCTATTCCCTATATAGTGCACTACTTTAGACCAGGGTCCTATTCCCTATATAGTGCACTACTTTAGACCAGAGCCCTATTCCCTATATAGTGCACTACTTTAGACCAGGGCCCTATTCCCTATGTCGTGCACTAGCCCTAGGGGGCTTTGGTCAAAAGAAATGCACTACACTGAGTTTACAAAACATTAGGAACACCTGCTCTTTCCATGACAGACTGACCAGGTGAATCCAGGTGAAAGATATGATCCCTTATTGATGTCACCTGTTAAATCCACTTCAATCAGCATAGATGAAGGGGAGGAGACGGGTTAAAGAAGGAGTTTTAAGCCTTGAGACAACGGAGCCATGGATTGTGAATGTGGACAATTCAGAGGGTGAATGGTTAAGACACAAGATTTAAGTGCCTTTGAACGGGGTATGGTAGTAGGTGCCAGGCGTTCCCGGTTTGTGTTGAGAACGACAACACTCCTAGGTTTTTCACACTTAACAGTTTCTGCGTGTATCACCAATGGCCCACCGCCCAAAGGACATTCCAGCCAATTTGACACAACTGTGGGAAGCATTTGAGTCGACATGGGCCAGCATCCATGTCGAACGCTTTCTAACACCGTGCAGAGTCCCACGCCACGACGAACCGAGGCTGTTCTGAGGGGCAAAAGGAAGCGCAACTCAATATCAGGAAGGTGTTCCTAATGTTTTGCCAACTCTGTGTATGTAGGGGAAGAGGGAGTCATTTAGAACACATCCTTAAGCAATTCATAGACAGGGGGTGTCTTCCCTAGATACTGTTAACATTCCATACGTTGTGGTTACCTTGGCAACATCTCGGTGAAGCAGTAGGTTGACAGATAATGTTTAGAATCTCTATTGTAATAGCAATCTAAATTCCATCGATGAAAGAAATATCACAATGGTAGTTGTAATAAGGGGGGTAATTGATTTTCATCCATAATATACCGTTGCAAATTCAATATCACATTAATAACATTTAAGCTAAACGCAATCAATTGTTGTTTTTTTGATACACTGTGAACTCCATTTTTTACCTTTATTTAACAAGGCAAGTCAGTTAAGAACAAATTATTATTTTCAATGATGGCCTAGGAACAGTGGGTTAGCTGCCTGTTCAGGGGTAGAACGACAGATTTGTACCTTGTCAGCTCGGGGATTTGAACTTGCAACCTTTCGGTTACTAGTCCAACGCTCTAACCACTAGGCTACCCTGCCGCCCCCATGCTAATGCTCCTGTAATCGAACAAACGTGAGTAATGTTTCATTAACCAGGTTAGACTTAACGTATCTCTAATTCAATCACAAACGCAGCTCGGTCGGACAGCGAATTGGAGCGTAAGTGTATGATTTGCATAATTGTTCATCATTAATGTTTACATTAATTGCATGGGTATAATTGGCCTTTCCTGTGAATGGCGCTTTACTAGAATATCGCTACATTTGCATTACATTCCAGCAAGAAGTGAAGATCACATATCAGTCAGCTAGTTAGCTGGAGTTAAGGGCTGAGTATAGGTTATGTACATATCAACATCAGTCAGCTAGTTAGCTGGGGTTACTGCTGAGTATAGGTTATGTACATACCAACATCAGTCAGCTAGTTAGCTGGGGTTACTGCAGAGTATAGGTTATGTACATATCAACATCAGTCAGCTAGTTAGCTGGGGTTAAGGGTTAGTATAGGTTATGTACATATCAACATCAGTCAGCTAGTTAGCTGGGGTTAAGGGTTAGTATAGGTTATGTACATATCAACATCAGTCAGCTAGTTAGCTGGGGTTACTGCTTAGTATAGGTTATGTACATATCAACATCAGTCAGCTAGTTAGCTGGGGTTACTGCTGAGTATAGGTTATGTACATATCAACATCAGTCAGCTAGTTAGCTGGGGTTAAGGGTTAGTATAGGTTATGTACATATCAACATCAGTCAGCTAGTTAGCTGGGGTTAAGGGTTAGTATAGGTTATGTACATATCAACATCAGTCAGCTAGTTAGCTGGGGTTATGGGCTGAGTATAGGTTATGTACATATCAACATCAGTCAGCTAGTTAGCTGGGGTTACTGCTGAGTATAGGTTATGTACATATCAACATCAGTCAGCTAGTTAGCTGGGGTTAAGGGTTAGTATAGGTTATGTACATATCAACATCAGTCAGCTAGTTAGCTGGGGTTATGGGCTGAGTATAGGTTATGTACATATCAACATCAGTCAGCTAGTTAGCTGGGGTTACTGCTGAGTATAGGTTATGTACATATCAACATCAGTCAGCTAGTTAGCTGGGGTTATGGGCTGAGTATAGGTTATGTACATATCAACATCAGTCAGCTAGTTAGCTGGGGTTAAGGGTTAGTATAGGTTATGTACATATCAACATCAGTCAGCTAGTTAGCTGGGGTATGGGCTGAGTATAGGTTATGTACATATCAACATCAGTCAGCTAGTTAGCTGGGGTTAAGGGTTAGTATAGGTTATGTACATATCAACATCAGTCAGCTAGTTAGCTGGGGTTAAGGGTTAGTATAGGTTATGTACATATCAACATCAGTCAGCTAGTTAGCTGGGGTTACTGCTGAGTATAGGTTATGTACATATCAACATCAGTCAGCTAGTTAGCTGGGGTTATGGGCTGAGTATAGGTTATGTACATATCAACATCAGTCAGCTAGTTAGCTGGGGTTACTGCTGAGTATAGGTTATGTACATATCAACATCAGTCAGCTAGTTAGCTGGGGTTACTGGGCTGAGTATAGGTTATGTACATATCAACATCAGTCAGCTAGTTAGCTGGGGTTACTGCTGAGTATAGGTTATGTACATATCAACATCAGTCAGCTAGTTAGCTGGGGTTACTGCTGAGTATAGGTTATGTACATATCAACATCAGTCAGCTAGTTAGCTGGGGTTACTGCTGAGTATAGGTTATGTACATATCAACATCAGTCAGCTAGTTAGCTGGGGTTACTGCTGAGTATAGGTTATGTACATATCAACATCAGTCAGCTAGTTAGCTGGGGTTAAGGGTTAGTATAGGTTATGTACATATCAACATCAGTCAGCTAGTTAGCTGGGGTTATGGGCTGAGTATAGGTTATGTACATATCAACATCAGTCAGCTAGTTAGCTGGGGTTACTGCTGAGTATAGGTTATGTACATATCAACATCAGTCAGCTAGTTAGCTGGGGTTAAGGGCTAGTATAGGTTATGTACATATCAACATCAGTCAGCTAGTTAGCTGGGGTTACTGGGCTGAGTATAGGTTATGTACATATCAACATCAGTCAGCTAGTTACCTGGGGTTAAGGGTTAGTATAGGTTATGTACATATCAACATCAGTCAGCTAGTTAGCTGGGGTTAAGGGTTAGTATAGGTTATGTACATATCAACATCAGTCAGCTAGTTAGCTGGAGTATGGGCTGAGTATAGGTTATGTACATATCAACATCAGTCAGCTAGTTAGCTGGGGTTATGGGCTGAGTATAGGTTATGTACATATCAACATCAGTCAGCTAGTTAGCTGGGGTTACTGCTGAGTATAGGTTATGTACATATCAACATCAGTCAGCTAGTTAGCTGGGGTTAAGGGTTAGTATAGGTTATGTACATATCAACATCAGTCAGCTAGTTAGCTGGGGTTACTGCTGAGTATAGGTTATGTACATATCAACATCAGTCAGCTAGTTAGCTGGGGTTACTGCTGAGTATAGGTTATGTACATATCAACATCAGTCAGCTAGTTAGCTGGGGTATGTGCTGAGTATAGGTTATGTACATATCAACATCAGTCAGCTAGTTAGCTGGGGTACGGGCTGAGTATAGGTTATGTACATATCAACATCAGTCAGCTAGTTAGCTGGGGTTACTGCTGAGTATAGGTTATGTACATATCAACATCAGTCAGCTAGTTAGCTGGGGTTACTGCTGAGTATAGGTTATGTACATATCAACATCAGTCAGCTAGTTAGCTGGGGTTACTGCTGAGTATAGGTTATGTACATATCAACATCAGTCAGCTAGTTAGCTGGGGTTAAGGGTTAGTATAGGTTATGTACATATCAACATCAGTCAGCTAGTTAGCTGGGGTTATGGGCTGAGTATAGGTTATGTACATATCAACATCAGTCAGCTAGTTAGCTGGGGTTACTGCTGAGTATAGGTTATGTACATATCAACATCAGTCAGCTAGTTAGCTGGGGTTAAGGGTTAGTATAGGTTATGTACATATCAACATCAGTCAGCTAGTTAGCTGGGGTTACTGCTGAGTATAGGTTATGTACATATCAACATCAGTCAGCTAGTTAGCTGGGGTTAAGGGTTAGTATAGGTTATGTACATATCAACATCAGTCAGCTAGTTAGCTGGGGTTAAGGGTTAGTATAGGTTATGTACATATCAACATCAGTCAGCTAGTTAGCTGGAGTATGGGCTGAGTATAGGTTATGTACATATCAACATCAGTCAGCTAGTTAGCTGGGGTTATGGGCTGAGTATAGGTTATGTACATATCAACATCAGTCAGCTAGTTAGCTGGGGTTACTGCTGAGTATAGGTTATGTACATATCAACATCAGTCAGCTAGTTAGCTGGGGTTAAGGGTTAGTATAGGTTATGTACATATCAACATCAGTCAGCGAGTTAGCTGGGGTTACTGCTGAGTATAGGTTATGTACATATCAACATCAGTCAGCTAGTTAGCTGGGGTTAAGGGTTAGTATAGGTTATGTACATATCAACATCAGTCAGCTAGTTAGCTGGGGGTAATGGGCTGAGTATAGGTTATGTACATATCAACATCAGTCAGCTAGTTAGCTGGAGTTATGGGCAGTATAGGTTATGTACATATCAACATCAGTCAGCTAGTTAGCTGGGGTTATGGGCTGAGTATAGGTTATGTACATATCAACATCAGTCAGCTAGTTAGCTGGGGTTAAGGGTTAGTATAGGTTATGTACATATCAACATCAGTCAGCTAGTTAGCTGGGGTTAAGGGTTAGTATAGGTTATGTACATATCAACATCAGTCAGCTAGTTAGCTGGGGTTAAGGGTTAGTATGGTTATGTACATATCAACATCAGTCAGCTAGTTAGCTGGGGTTAAGGGTTAGTATAGGTTATGTACATATCAACATCAGTCAGCTAGTTAGCTGGGGTACGGGCTGAGTGTACATGTACAAAATATAGAAAACTTGTTTGAGGGTTTGCTCTCAGGCTGGAATGAATGAATAGTTTCCGTTGCTGAGAGAAAAATATTTAGGAACTAGCAGTCAAACCATAGAAAGAAAAGAAATCGGTGTACCAACGTATGGCCAATATCCCATACTAACACACAACCTAGAAGGCATGGCCAATAACCCATACTAACACACAACCTAGAAGGCATGGCCAATATCCCATACTAACACACAACCTAGAAGGCATGGCCAATAACCCATACTAACACACAACCTAGAAGGCATGGCCAATATCCCATACTAACACACAACCTAGAAGGCATGGCCAATAACCCATACTAACACACAACCTAGAAGGCATGGCCAATAACCCATACTAACACACAACCTAGAAGGCATGGCCAATATCCCATACTAACACACAACCTAGAAGGCATGGCCAATAACCCATACTAACACACAACCTAGAAGGCATGGCCAATATCCCATACTAACACACAACCTAGAAGGCATGGCCAATAACCCATACTAACACACAACCTAGAAGGCATGGCCAATAACCCATACTAACACACAACCTAGAAGGCATGGCCAATATCCCATACTAACACACAACCTAGAAGGCATGGCCAATATCCCATACTAACACACAACTTACAAGGCATGGCCAATATCCCATACTAACACACAACCTAGAAGGCATGGCCAATAACCCATACTAACACACAACCTAGAAGGCATGGCCAATATCCCATACTAACACACAACCTAGAAGGCATGGCCAATAACCCATACTAACACACAACCTAGAAAGCATGGTCAATAACCCATACTAACACACAACCTAGAAGGCATGGCCAATAACCCATACTAACACACAACCTAGAAGGCATGGCCAATAACCCATACTAACACACAACCTAGAAGGCATGTCCAATATCCCATACTAACACACAACCTAGAAGGCATGGCCAATAACCCATAATAACACACAACCTAGAAGGCATGGCCAATATCCCATACTAACACACAACCTAGAAGGCAGGGCCAATATCCCATACTAACACACAACCTAGAAGGCAGGGCCAATATCCCATACTAACACACAACTTAGAAGGCATGGCCAATATTACACACTAACACACAACCTAGAAGGCATGGCCAATATCCCATACTAACACACAACCTAGAAGGCATGTCCAATATCCCATAATAACACACAACTTAGAAGGCATGGCCAATATCCCATACTAACACACAACCTAGAAGGCATGGCCAATATCCCATACTAACACACAACCTAGAAGGCAGGGCCAATATCCCATACTAACACACAACCTAGAAGGCATGGCCAATATCCCATACTAACACACAACCTAGAAGGCATGGCCAATAACCCATACTAACACACAACCTAGAAGGCATGGCCAATATCCCATACTAACACACAACCTAGAAGGCATGGCCAATAACCCATACTAACACACAACCTAGAAGGCATGGCCAATAACCCATACTAACACACAACCTAGAAGGCATGGCCAATATCCCATACTAACACACAACCTAGAAGGCATGGCCAATAACCCATACTAACACACAACCTAGAAGGCATGGCCAATATCCCATACTAACACACAACCTAGAAGGCATGGCCAATAACCCATACTAACACACAACCTAGAAGGCATGGCCAATAACCCATACTAACACACAACCTAGAAGGCATGGCCAATATCTCATACTAACACACAACCTAGAAGGCATGGCCAATATCCCATACTAACACACAACCTAGAAGGCATGGCCAATATCCCATACTAACACACAACCTAGAAGGCATGGCCAATAACCCATATTAACACACAACCTAGAAGGCATGGCCAATATCCCATACTAACACACAACCTAGAAGGCATGGCCAATAACCCATACTAACACACAACCTAGAAAGCATGGTCAATAACCCATACTAACACACAACCTAGAAGGCATGGCCAATAACCCATACTAACACACAACCTAGAAGGCACGGCCAATAACCCATACTAACACACAACCTAGAAGGCATGTCCAATATCCCATACTAACACACAACCTAGAAGGCATGGCCAATAACCCATAATAACACACAACCTAGAAGGCATGGCCAATATCCCATACTAACACACAACCTAGAAGGCAGGGCCAATATCCCATACTAACACACAACCTAGAAGGCAGGGCCAATATCCCATACTAACACACAACTTAGAAGGCATGGCCAATATTACACACTAACACACAACCTAGAAGGCATGTCCAATATCCCATAATAACACACAACTTAGAATGCATGGCCAATATCCCATACTAACACACAACCTAGAAGGCATGGCCAATATCCCATACTAACACACAACCTAGAAGGCAGGGCCAATATCCCATACTAACACACAACCTAGAAGGCATGGCCAATATCCCATACTAACACACAACCTAGAAGGCATGTCCAATATCCCATAATAACACACAACTTAGAATGCATGGCCAATATCCCATACTAACACACAACCTAGAAGGCATGGCCAATATCCCATACTAACACACAACCTAGAAGGCATGGCCAATATCCCATACTAACACACAACTTACAAGGCATGGCCAATATCCCATACTAACACACAACCTAGAAGGCATGGCCAATATCCCATACTAACACACAACTTACAAGGCATGGCCAATATCCCATACTAACACACAACCTAGAAGGCATGGCCAATATCCCATACTAACACACAACTTACAAGGCATGGCCAATATCCCATACTAACACACAACCTAGAAGGCATGGCCAATATCCCATACTAACACACAACCTAGAAGGCATGGCCAATATCCCATACTAACACACAACCTAGAAGGCATGGCCATATCCCATACTAACACACAACCTAGAAGGCATGGCCAATAACCCATACTAACACACAACCTAGAAGGCATGGCCAATAACCCATACTAACACACAACCTAGAAGGCATGGCCAATAACCCATACTAACACACAACCTAGAAGGCATGGCCAATAACCCATACTAACACACAACCTAGAAAGCATGGCCAATAACCCATACTAACACACAACCTAGAAGGCATGGCCAATAACCCATACTAACACACAACCTAGAAGGCATGTCCAATATCCCATACTAACACACAACCTAGAAGGCATGGCCAATAACCCATACTAACACACAACCTAGAAGGCATGGCCAATATCCCATACTAACACACAACCTAGAAGGCAGGGCCAATATCCCATACTAACACACAACCTAGAAGGCATGGCCAATATTACACACTAACACACAACCTAGAAGGCATGGCCAATATCCCATACTAACACACAACCTAGAAGGCATGTCCAATATTACACACTAACACACAACCTAGAAGGCATGGCCAATATCCCATACTAACACACAACCTAGAAGGCATGTCCAATATCCCATAATAACACACAACTTAGAATGCATGGCCAATATCCCATACTAACACACAACCTAGAAGGCATGGCCAATATCCCATACTAACACACAACCTAGAAGGCAGGGCCAATATCCCATACTAACACACAACTTACAAGGCATGGCCAATATCCCATACTAACACACAACCTAGAAGGCATGGCCAATATCCCATACTAACACACAACTTACAAGGCATGGCCAATATCCCATACTAACACACAACCTAGAAGGCAGGGCCAATATCCCATACTAACAAACAACTTACAAGGCATGGCCAATATCCCATACTAACACACAACTTACAAGGCATGGCCAATATCCCATACTAACACACAACCTAGAAGGCATGGCCAATATCCCATACTAACACACAACCTAGAAGTGGCCAATATCCCATACTAACAAACAAGTTACAGGCATGGCCAATATCACATACTAACACACAACCTAGAAGGCATGGCCAATATCCCATAATAACACACAACCTAGAAGGCATGGCCAATATCCCATACTAACACACAACCTAAAAGGCATGGCCAATATCCCATACTAACACTCAACCTAGAAGGCATGGCCAATATCCCATACTAACACAACTTACAAGGCATGGCCAATATCCCATACTAACACACAACTTACAAGGCATGGCCAATATCCCATACTAACACACAACCTAGAAGGCATGGCCAATATCCCATACTAACACACAACCTAGAAGGCATGGCCAATAACCCATACTCCAGTCCAGTGGCATGGCCAATATCCCATGGTAACACAACTTACAAGGCATGGCCAATATCCCATACTAACACACAACTTACAAGGTGGCCAATATCCCATACTAACACACAACTGTGGCATGGCCACATCCCATACTGATATTGGTACCTGAAGGCATGGCCAATATCCCATACTAACACACAACCTAGAAGGCATGGCCAGTATCCATACTAACACACAACCTGTGGCATGGTACAGTCCATCCCATACTAATACACAACCTGAAGGCATGGCCAATATCCCATACATTGCTTCATTGTAAGTGCTATGCTAATGGGGATATTTGAAGATATTGGAATAGAGGAATGGTACAGTCCAGTTAGTGTAATGGATTGGTACTCTCACTGATAGATAGCATTGGTGTCACATTAACACAGGAGATACCGGTCCAGTCCAGTGTGATATTGGTACTGTGTGATGGTACAGTCCAGTCCACTGTGATATTGGTACTGTGTGATGGTACAGTCCAGTCCAGTGTGATATTGGTACTGTGTGATGGTACAGTCCAGTCCACTGTGATATTGGTACTGTGTGATGGTACAGTCCAGTGTGTGATATTGGTACTGTGAGGTGGTACAGTCCAGTCCAGTGTGATGGTACAGTCCAGTCCAGTGTGATATTGGTACTGTGTGGTGGTACAGTCCAGTCCAGTGTGATATTGGTACTGTGTGATGGTACAGTCCAGTGTGATATTGGTACTGTGAGGTGGTACAGTCCAGTCCAGTGTGATATTGGTACTGTGAGGTGGTACAGTCCAGTCCAGTGTGATATTGGTACTGTGAGGTGGTACAGTCCAGTCCAGTGTGATATTGGTACTGTGTGATGGTACAGTCCAGTCCAGTGTGATATTGGTACTGTGTGGTGGTATAGTTCAGTCCAGTGTGATATCGGTCCTGTGTGATGGTACAGTCCAGTCCAGTGTGATATTGGTCCTGTGTGATGGTCCAGTCCAGTGTGATATCGGTCCTGTGTGATGGTACAGTCCAGTCCAGTGCGTTGCACTGCGTGACTAGTGTCCTAACAGTCAGGCTTTGAGATATGCGTCTTCAATGAGTCCCCAACAGGGAACGGCACGACTTTCAATTCAAATACTGCCATCGCTACCGAGATGAAATCAGTGTAAATTACTACCCCAACGCAAGATTTATGTGGCCTGTCACTGTTCAGTTTTTACCTAGAGATAAATTGGAAATGCATGGAAACAAACTATTTTTCTACATTAGCATAAATACATCTCCGTCTGGAAACTGGAAGTGACTTTTAACAAACAACATTTTGTTCCGCCCCACCAAACTCTTTATGACGGATTATTTTATTGGAAGTGCACGAACTCATCGACCCTTAAACGATGACGAGTAAGGAATAAAAACGGGGTCAAATTTAGATTGAAGGGTTTCAGATGTCATGGTAAAAATAGATGGTTAATGGTTTACCATGCTAGATGAAAACCGTATGGACAGACTAATCAGTCAATACTATTGTATCTTGTTTGGTAAATTGAGAAAAAATAAACTGAGAGAGTCATTATAATAAACTGTTCCTTGTCTTTGTTCCAGCTGAGAGTCATTATAATAAACTGTTCCTTGTCTTTGTTCCAACTGACAGTCATTATAATAAACTGTTCCTTGTCTTTGTTCCAGCTGAGAGTCATTATAATAAACTGTTCCTTGTCTTTGTTCCAACTGACAGTCATTATAATAAACTGTTCCTTGTCTTTGTTCCAGCTGACAGCCATTATAATAAACTGTTCCTTGTCTTTGTTCCAGCTGACAGCCATTATAATAAACTGTTCCTTGTCTTTGTTCCAGCTGACAGCCATTATAATAAACTGTTCCTTGTCTTTGTTCCAGCTGACAGCCATTATAATAAACTATTCCTTGTCTTTGTTCCAACTGAGAGTCATTATAATAAACTGTTCCTTGTCTTTGTTCCAGCTGAGAGTCATTATAATAAACTGTTCCTTGTCTTTGTTCCAACTGAGAGTCATTATAATAAACTGTTCCTTGTCTTTGTTCCAGCTGACAGCCATTATAATAAACTGTTCCTTGTCTTTGTTCCAGCTGAGAGTCATTATAATAAACTGTTCCTTGTCTTTGTTCCAGCTGAGAGTCATTATAATAAACTGTTCCTTGTCTTTGTTCCAACTGACAGTCATTATAATAAACTGTTCCTTGTCTTTGTTCCAGCTGAGAGTCATTATAATAAACTGTTCCTTGTCTTTGTTCCAACTGACAGTCATTATAATAAACTGTTCCTTGTCTTTGTTCCAGCTGACAGCCATTATAATAAACTGTTCCTTGTCTTTGTTCCAGCTGACAGCCATTATAATAAACTGTTCCTTGTCTTTGTTCCAGCTGACAGCCATTATAATAAACTGTTCCTTGTCTTTGTTCCAGCTGACAGCCATTATAATAAACTATTCCTTGTCTTTGTTCCAGCTGACAGCCATTATAATAAACTGTTCCTTGTCTTTGTTCCAGCTGACAGCCATTATAATAAACTGTTCCTTGTCTTTGTTCCAACTGAGAGTCATTATAATAAACTGTTCCTTGTCTTTGTCCCAACTGACAGAGTCATTATAATAAACTGGTCCTTGTCTTTGTTCCCACTGACATTCATTATAATAAACTATTCCTTGTCTTTGTTCCAGCTGACAGCCATTATAATAAACTGTTCCTTGTCTTTGTTCCAGCTGACAGCCATTATAATAAACTGTTCCTTGTCTTTGTTCCAACTGAGAGTCATTATAATAAACTGTTCCTTGTCTTTGTTCCAACTGAGAGTCATTATAATAAACTGTTCCTTGTCTTTGTTCCCACTGACATTCATTATAATAAACTGTTCCTTGTCTTTGTTCCAACTGAGAGTCATTATAATAAACTGTTCCTTGTCTTTGTTCCAGCTGACAGACATTATAATAAACTGTTCCTTGTCTTTGTTCCAGCTGACAGAGTCATTATAATAAACTGTTCTTTGTCTTTGTTCCAACTGACAGAGTCATTATAATAAACTGTTCCTTGTCTTTGTTCCAGCTGACAGAATCATTAGCCCATGCAACTGTTCTAATGCTCAGATAAGATCAGAAGTAAAGTCATGTAGGGTGGTTAAATTAGTCACAGTGTAATTACAAGGTATTGTAATCGTTCACTATCTTTAAAACACAATAAAGATCTTACCATGTTCCATTTGGGGAAGAGGAAGTCCGTTCCAACGTATTCAAAGAAGTGGGCGAAGCCTTCCTTCAGCCAGACATCCTCCCACCACACGGGGGTTACCAGGTCACCAAACCACTGCAGCAAGAAAGAAGAGAACAGCTGAGTTCCACGGAGCTTAGTCTCTGGTGTGACTGTCAACACCACCAACAGCTGAGTTCCACGGAGCTTAGTCTCTGGTGTGACTGTCAACACCACCAACAGCTGAGTTCCACAGAGCTTAGTCTCTGGTGTGACTGTCAACACAACCAACAGCTGAGTTCCACTGAGCTTAGTCTCTGGTGTGACTGTCAACACCATCAACAGCTGAGTTCCACTGAGCTTAGTCTCTGGTGTGACTGTCAACACAACCAACAGCTGAGTTCCACTGAGCTTAGTCTCTGGTGTGACTGTCAACACCACCAACAGCTGAGTTCCACTGAGCGTAGTC
Source organism: Oncorhynchus masou masou (assembly GCF_036934945.1). Taxonomy (NCBI): domain Eukaryota; kingdom Metazoa; phylum Chordata; class Actinopteri; order Salmoniformes; family Salmonidae; genus Oncorhynchus; species Oncorhynchus masou. Next base: position 5,151 of record NW_027008448.1, on the reverse strand, counting down.
TCTTGTGTGACTGTCAACACCACCAACAGCTGAGTTCCACTGAGCTTAGTCTCTGATGTGACTGTCAACACAACCAACAGCTGAGTTCCTGTATTTATACACTATTGTTCAAAGGTTTGGAGTATCTTAGAAATGTCCCTGTTTTTAAATAAAAACAATTATTTTGTCCATTAAAATAACATCATTGTTCAGAAATAAATTGTAGACATTGTTAATGTTGTTCATGACTGTTGTAGCTGGAAGCGGCAGATTTATTAATGGAATATCTACATAGGTGTACAGAGGCCATTATTAGCAACCATTAGTCCTCAACTGGCAGCTTCATTAAATAGTTACTGCAAAACACCAGTCTCAACATCAACAGTGAAGAGTTGACTCCAAGAGGCTGGCCTTCTAGGCAAAGTTGCAATGAAAAAGCCATATCTCAGACTGGCCAATAAAAAAGAAAAGATTAAGATGGGCAAGAACACAGACACTGGACAGAGGAACTCTGCCTAGAAGGTCAACATCCCTGAGTCACCTCTTGACTGTTGACGTTGAGACTGGACAGAGGAACTCTGCCTAGAAGGCCAGCATCCCGGAGTCGCCTCTTCACTGTTGGCGTTGAGACTGGACAGAGGAACTCTGCCTAGAAAGGTCAGCATCCCTGGTCGCCTCTTGACTGTTGCCTCTGGACAGAGGAACTCTGCCTACACATCCGGTGTTTTGCAGGTACTATTGAATGAAGCTGCCAGTTCCCGAGGACTGATGGTTGCTGATAATGGCCTCTGTGGGACAGACAGTACGGGTACAACACCACTGTTGATATTGAGACTGGAAACTAGAAGGCCAGGTTATTCACTGTTGGGAGACTGGACAGAGGAGTGTCAGCATCCGAATTAGCCTCTTCAATGTTGATGTTTTTGCAGGTACTATTTAATGAAGCTGCCAGTTGAGGACTGATGGTTTCTGATAATGGCCTCTGTGGGACAGACAGTACGACTACAACACCAGTATGTAGGAAACTAGAAGCAGGTTATTGTGGGACTGACAGTACGACTACAACACTAGTATGTAGGAAACTAGAAGCAGGTTATTGTGGGACCAGACAGTACGACTACAACACTAGTATGTAGGAAACTAGAAGCAGGTTATTGTGGGACTGACAGTACGACAACAACACCAGTATGTAGGAAACTAGAAGCAGGTTATTGTGGGACAGACAGTACGACTACAACACCAGTATGTAGGAAACTAGAAGCAGGTTATTGTGGAACAGACAGTACGACTACAACACCAGTATGTAGGAAACTAGAAGCAGGTAATTGTGGAACAGACAGTGCGACTACAACACTACTAGTATGTAGGACACTAGAAGCAGGTTATTGTGGGACAGACAGTACAACTACAACACTAGTATGTAGGAAACTAGAAGCAGGTTATTGTGGGGCAGACAGTACGACTACAACACCAGCAGTCATCCAGATCATTTCCTAACAACCTCTCAGAACCGGTCTGCCTCCCAAATGGAACCCTAAATGGGCAGTATACAGGAAATAGGTTGTAAATTGGGATGTACTCTTTGGTCAAAAGCATTGACTATACAGGAAATAGGTTGTAATTTAGGATGTACTCTTTGGTTAAAAGCATTGACTATACAGGAAATAGGTTGTAATTTGGGATGTACTCTTTGGTCAAAAGCATTGACTATACAGGAAATAGGTTGTAAATTGGGATGTACTCTTTGGTCAAAGCATTGACTATACAGGAAATAGGTTGTAAATTGGGATGTACCCTGTCACCACCCTGTCACCACCCTGTCACTGTCATTAACCAGGTACCACCCTGTCACCACCCTGTCAACACCCTGTCACTGTCACCACCCTGTCAACACCCTGTCACCACCCTGTCAACACCCTGTCACCACCCTGTCACTGTCACCACCCTGTCACCACCCTGTCATCACACTGTCACCACCCTGTTACTGTCACCACCCTGTCACCACCCTGTCACTGTCATTAACCAGGTACCACCCTGTCACCACCCTGTCACCACCCTGTCATCACACTGTCACCACCCTGTTACTGTCACCACCCTGTCAACACCCTGTCACTGTCCTTAACCAGGTACCACCCTGTCATCACACTGTCACTGTCACCACCCTGTCACTGTCACCACCCTGTCAACACCCTGTCACCACCCTGTCAACACCCTGTCACTGTCATCTCCCTGTCACTGTCACCACCCTGTCACCACCCTTTGACGTTCACTACCCTGTCACCACCCTGTTACTGACACCACCCTGTCATTGACTATACAGGAAATAGGACATCATTTGGGATGCATCCTGGGGCTCTTTATCACAACACAACAGGTGGAAGAATAACACTTCTCTATGTGTGGTGGACTGACACATCCACCCTGTCACCACCCTGTCACTGTCACCACCCTGTCACCACCCTGTCACCACCTTGTCACTGTCACCACCCTGTCACCACCCTGTCACTGTCACCACCCTGTCACTGTCACCACCCTGTCACCACCCTGTCACCACCTTGTCACTGTCACCACCCTGTCACCACCCTGTCACCACCCTGTCACCACCCTGTCACCACCTTGTCACTGTCACCACCCTGTCACCACCCTGTCACTGTCACCACCCTGTCACTGTCACCACCCTGTCACCACCCTGTCACCACCTTGTCACTGTCACCACCCTGTCACCAACCTGTTACTGTCACCACCCTGTCAACACCCTGTCAACACCATGTCACCACCATGTCACTGTCACCACCCTGTCACTGTCACCACCCTGTCACTGCTCTGTCACTGTCACCACCCTGTCACCACCCGGTCACTGTCACTACCCTGTCACTATACTGTCACCACCCTGTCACTGTCACCACCCTGTCACTGTCACCACCCTGACATCACCCTGTCACTGTCAGCACACTGTCACCAACCTGTCACCACCCTGTCACTATACTGTCACCACCCTGTCACTGTCACCACCCTGTCACTGTCACCACAATGACATCACCCTGTCACTGTCACCACCCTGTCCCTGTCACCACAATGACATCACCCTGTCACTGTCACCACCCTGTCCCTGTCACCACCCTGACATCACCCTGTCACTGTCACCACCCTGTCCCTGTCACCACCCTGTCCCTGTCACCACCCTGACATCACCCTGTCACTGTCAGCACACTGTCACCAACCTGTCACCACCCTGTCACTGTCACCACAATGACATCACCCTGTCACTGTCACCACCCTGTCCCTGTCACCACCCTGACATCACCCTCTCACTGTCACCACCCTGTCCCTGTCACCACCCTGACATCACCCTGTCACTGTCACCACCATGTCACTGTCACCACCCTGTCACTGTCACCACCCTGTCACTGCTCTGTCACTGTCACCACCCTGTCACCACCCGGTCACTGTCACTACCCTGTCACCACCCTGTCACTATACTGTCACCACCCTGTCACTGTCACCACCCTGTCACTGTCACCACCCTGACATCACCCTGTCACTGTCAGCACACTGTCACCAACCTGTCACCACCCTGTCACTATACTGTCACCACCCTGTCACTATACTGTCACCACCCTGTCACTGTCACCACCCTGTCACTGTCACCACAATGACATCACCCTGTCACTGTCACCACCCTGTCCCTGTCACCACAATGACATCACCCTGTCACTGTCACCACCCTGTCCCTGTCACCACCCTGACATCACCCTGTCACTGTCACCACCCTGTCCCTGTCACCACCCTGACATCACCCTGTCACTGTCAGCACACTGCCACCAACCTGTCACCACCCTGTCACTATACTGTCACCACCCTGTCACTGTCACCACAATGACATCACCCTGTCACTGTCACCACCCTGTCCCTGTCACCACCCTGACATCACCCTGTCACTGTCACCACCCTGTCCCTGTCACCACCCTGACATCACCCTGTCACTGTCACCACCCTGTTCCTGTCACCACCCTGACATCACCCTGTCACTGTCATCCTCCTGTCACCACCCTGTCACTGTCACTATACTGTCACCACCCTGTCACTGTCACCACCCTGTCACTGTCACCACAATGACATCACCCTGTCACTGTCACCACCCTGTCCCTGTCACCACCCTGACATCACCCTGTCACTGTCAGCACACTGTCACCAACCTGTCACCACCCTGTCACTATACTGTCACCACCCTGTCCCTGTCACCACCCTGTCACCACCCTGTCACTGTCACAACCCTGTCACCACCCTGTCACTGTCACCACCCTGTCACTGTCACTACCCTGTCACTGTCACAACCCTGTCACCACCCTGTCACTGTCAGCACACTGTCACCCTCACCACCCTGTCACCACCCTGTCACCACCCTGTCACCACCCTGTCACTGTCACAACCCTGTCAACCCCAAGTCACCACCCTGTCACTGCCACCACCCTGTCACTGTCACTACCCTGTCACCACCCTGTCACTACACTATCAACACTCTGTCATTGTCACCACCCTGTCACCACCCTGTCACCATCCTGTCACTGTCACCACCCTGTCACTGTCACAACCCTGTCACCACCCTGTCACTGTCGCCACACTGTCAACACCCTGTCACTGTCACCACTCTGTCACTGTCATCACACTTTCACCACCCTGTCACTGTCACCACCCTGTCACCACACTGTCACTGTCATCTCCCTGTCACTGTCACCATCCTGTCACCACCCTGTCACTGTCACCACCCTGTCACCACCCTGTCACTGCCACCACCCTGTCACGTTCACCACCCTGTCAACACCCTGTCACGTTCACTACCCTGTCACCACCATGTCACTGTCACCACCCTGTTACTGTCACCACCCTGTCACTGTCACCACCCTGTCATCACCCTGTCACCACCCTGTCATCACCCTGTCACCACCCTGTCACCACCCAATCATCACCATGTAACCACCATCACCACTCTACAACACCCAGTCACCCAGAGTACCAACTAAAGAGGCGGACTGTCTTATCCACCCTGTCACGACCCAGTCACCCAGAGAACCAGAGCACTAAAGAGGTGGACTGTCTTATCCACCCTGTCACGACCCAGTCACCCAGAGAACCAGAGTACTAAAGAGGTGGACTGTCTTATCCACCCTGTCA
>NW_027008447.1:73375-98445 GCF_036934945.1 Oncorhynchus masou masou | reverse complement strand
CCTCTGTGTATCAATACCCTCTCTATATCAATACCCTCTCTATATCAATACCCTCTCTATATCAATACCCTCTCTATAACAATACACTCTCTATATCAATACCCTCTCTATATCAATACCCTCTCTATAACAAAACCCTCTGTGTATCAATACCCTCTCCATAACAATATTCTCTCTATATCAATACCCTCTCTATAACAATATTCTCTCTATAACACTACCCTCTCTATATCAATACTCTCTCTATATCAATACCCTCTCTATATCAATACCCTCTCTATAACAATACACTCTCTATAACACTACCCTCTCTATATCAATACCCTCTCTATAACAATACCCTCTCTATAACAATACACTCTCTATATCAATACTCTCTCTATAACAATACCCTCTCTATAACAAAACCGTCTGTGTATCAATACCCTCTCCATAACAATATTCTCTCTATATCAATACCCTCTCTATATCAATACTCTCTCTATATCAATACCCTCTCTATATCAATACCCTCTCTATAACAATACCCTCTGTGTATCAATACCCTCTCTATATCAATACCCTCTCTATATCAATACCTCTCTATATCAATACTCTCTCTATATCAATACTACTCTCTATATCAATACTCTCTCTATAACACTACCCTCTGTGTATCAATACCCTCTCTATACCAATACCCTCTCTATAACACTACCCTCTGTGTATCAATACTCTCTATATCAATACCCTCTCTATATCAATACCCTCTCTATAACAATACACTCTCTATAACACTACCCTCTCTATATCAATACCCTCTCTATATCAATACCCTCTCTATATCAATACCCTCTCTATATCAATACCCTCTCTATATCAATACTCTCTCTATATCAATACCCTCTGTGTATCAATACTCTCTCTATATCAATACCCTCTCTATATCAATACCCTCTCTATATCAATACCCTCTATATCAATACCCTCTGTGTATCAATACTCTCTCTATAACAAAACCCTCTCTTTAACACTACTCTCTCTATATCAATACTCTCTCTATATCAATACTCTCTCTATATCAATACTCTCTCTATATCACTACCTCTCTATAACACTACCCTCTCTATAACAATACTCTCTCTATAACACTACCCTTTTTTAAATGATTTCATCTATTTTTATAAGGGTAGAGTGAGAAAGAAGATAAGGACAGAATAAGCATCTGATCTGAATCTGAAGGATCTGGATCTGAATCTGATCTGAATCTGATCTGTGCCGTACTGGTATTGCTGCTTGGATAATATGATGCATCTCTTTAGAAAAAGACACACAAACACACACACACACACACACACACACACACACACACACGCTTCACGACACACACGTTTCACGACACACACACGGACACGCTGAGACACGCACACACACACACACGTTTCACGACACACACACGGACACGCTGAGACACGCACACACACACACACACGTTTCACGACACACACACGGACACGCTGAGACACGCACACACGCACACACACACAAACACTCCATCCTGCTTTCTACCACAGTGCCTGGTCAGTAATATATCTTGATATAGGGACAGATTTATAGGGCTGGCCTGCCAACAGAGGAAACCTAATAAAAACCCTGGCAACCAGAAACAGAGAAAGTGGTACTATTGTTTTCCCATTATTCTTAGGGGGATGTTCAATCGTGACACGGGGAGATATAACGCAACATTTATCCTGCCCATTCACTCCACAATAGCTCTATCTCGTGTGTGTCTGTTTATTAATTTCTCTGTGGTAATTAAAGAGATCAGATGGCCGATGCGATAGCAGATACTTCAGAGTCTGACTCCAAACCCCAGATCATCTCAGAGCTGTCTCATCCATGTAAAAGGTATCTGAGCCGAGGCTTGTCTGTAATATCTATTTTTTTCTGGTTCCCCTGAGCTGTTGTCTTCTTATTTTCTTACCTAACGTTAGGACAGTGTACATACACGCACTGGAAACACTGCACACATCACATACAAAATGATCATTTGTTTTCGGACCAAAATGGAGTGTACACACACACACACACACACACACACACACACACACACACACACACACACACACACACACACACACACACACACACACACACACACACACACACACACACACCGTTTTGGTCCGAAAACAAATGATCATTTTGTATGTGATGTGTATAGTGTTTCAGTGTAGGTTAAGTATGTCTCTAATATGTAGGCAGTCCTACCCCTCATCATGTAGGTTAAGTATGTCTCTAATATGTAGGCAGTCCTACCTCCCTGTCATGTAGGTTAAGTATGTCTCTAATATGTAGGCAGTCCTACCTCCCTGTCATGTAGGTTAAGTATGTCTCTAATATGTAGGCAGTCCTACCTCCCTGTCATGTAGGTTAAGTATGTCTCTAATATGTAGGCAGTCCTACCTCCCTGTCATGTAGGTAGTGCCTGTATTCATTCATATTTCAATCACGGTTCCCGCCACCTTGAGGGCATGCAAGCGAAGTCCTGTCTATTCAAACAACATCACCTACTGTATAATACGATAATAGTATTCATGAACACCTCTCATCGTGCGAATGTCCCATTCATTGCATTCATTGCAATACAATAAACCAATTGAAATGCTATGAGCCTCAATGTTGTTCCTGAGGATGTGCTTTAGGTAAAGGGCAAGTATGAAGATCATGTGAATGTGTCTTAGGTCAGGGGTGACTTAGTGCTAAAGGCTATTTGGTTCAAGGGTCATTGACTGGGGTCTTCTGCTTCAGACTGGCTCATTCTCTTGTAAGAGACGTTAATGCGTATTATGATACAGTAGAGGAGACGAGGCTGGGAAGAGAAGGACATGTCAAGTTGTTATACACTGTCTCACGCAAAGATACACACAGGAAAAGGAAACAGCCAACACTTACACAGAGACAATACCACACACACACACACACACACGCACACACACACACACACACACACACACACACACACACACACACACACACACACACACACACACACACACACACACACACACACACACACACACACACACACACACACACACACACACACACCCTCCTTCCAATACACCCTCCTACCAATACACACAAACACACACACACACATGTACCAATACACACACACAAACTACCCCAAAAAAGACACAAAACCATAAACATATGCAAAAGGTCACAACTCACAGACATTTCAGACATACTGAACCAATGGGAACTGGCTGGCTTCCAGACATGTTTCAGACATACTGAACCAATGGGAACTGGCTTCCAGACATGTTTCAGACATACTGAACCAATGGGAACTGGCTTGGCTTTCAGACATACTGAACCAATGGGAACTGGCTTTGTTTCAGACATACTGAACCAACGGCCACTGGTTTCCACTCTCAATTGTAAAAGGTCGAAGAGACAGAGGAAGCCGACATCCTCCTCGCATCTGACAAACTGTAGTTTCACACCTCAAAAACATTACTAGTGACCAAATACGGTCATCACACAGTGAATGAAAGTCAGTTTTGTTGTATATTGATTTTAAGCAGGTCCAATCTGGTTTCAGCTTGTTTGGGCTTGGGGAAAACCTTGTACACGCATTCTGCCTTCCTTTGAATTTTCTGCGGTCTCGTAAAATCTATTGTTTGCTATAATGATGGCTGCATTCCTTCACGGCCAAATTAAACTGGAAGCTTTTTCAGAAGTTCAAGGTAATCAGCGTTCTCATGTTGTTACTCACAGATGATTGGCACACCTCAAAAATGTAATGTGTGTGTGTGTGTGTGTGTGTGTGTGTGTGTGTGTGTGTGTGTGTGTGTGTGTGTGTGTGTGTGTGTGTGTGTGTGTGTGTGTGTGTGTGTGTGTGTGTGTGTGTGTGTGTGTGTGTGTGTGTGTGTGTGTGAATGTGTCAATGGTACATGGATGTATGAGTTTCTATGCACCCAAGCCGTGTGACAGTTTTATAGTGTGTGCTCTCAGCATATTCCTCCAACTAAAACACCTCTCTCTCTCTTTTCTTTCTCTCTCTCTCTCTGACTCTCTCTCTCTTTCTTTCTTTCTCTCTGTCTCTCTGTCTCTCTCTCACTCTCTCTCTCAGTCTATCTCTCTCTCTCTCTCTGTCTCTCTCTCTCTCTCTGTCTCTGTCTCCGTCTCTCTCTCTCTGTCTCTCTGTCTCTCTCTCTCTCTCTCTCTCTCTCTCTCACTCTCTCTCTGTCTCTCCTTTTCTCTCTCTCTCTCTGTCTCTCTCTCTCTCTGTCTCTCTCTCTCTCCCTCTCTCTGTCTCTCTCACTGAGGGGACACAACACTTGAGTGCATACATATACACAAAGGCTTTCCAATATACTTTGTATCCCTCATTTCATGTTTCCTTCACTGCCTTATACAAACTGATAGGCAGAGAGAAGAGAGACAGACAACACAAGTAGACAGACAGACAGAGAGACAGACAGACAGACAGACAGACAGACAGACAGACGATATGCAGCTGGCAGCTACCCTGTGGGTTGGTGGGTTGGGCACCCCCTGTGCCATGCTTCTCCACTGAGGCAGACACGGTACCCACTGTGCCCCATCTCTGCCAACACAGCCCCATCGTGCGGCCTTGCCCCCGGAGCTTGTTTACCACACAGAAGAGAGAGAGGGAAGAGAGAGATATAGAGGAAAAAGAGAGAGATATAGAGGAAAAGAGAGAGAGAGGTAAGAGAGAGAAATAGAGGGAAAATAGAGAGAGAGGCGAGAGAGAGAGAAAAGGGAAGAGAGAGAGATGGATGAGAGAGAGAGAGAGAGAGAGAGAGAGAGAGAGAGAGAGAGGGGGAATAGAGAGAGAGATAGAGGAATGAGAGAGAGAGCGAGAATAGAGAGAGAGAGATAGAGGGTAGAGAGAAAGGATGGGAAGAGCGCAAGAAAGAGGGAGGAAGAACAAAATAGAACAGAGGAGAGACAACAAGAGACAAATAGAGATTAGGGAGACAGATAGAGTATAGGGGAGACAGATAGTATAGGGGAGACAGATAGTATAGGGAGACAGATAGTATGGGGAGACAGATATTACATGGGAGACAGATAGAGTATAGGGAGACAGATAGTATAGGGGAGACAGATAGAGTATATGGGAGACAGATAGAGTATAGGGGGAGACAGATAGAGTATAGGGGAGACAGATATAGTATAGGGGAGACATATATAGTATAGGGGAGACAGATAGTATAGGGGAGACAGATAGAGTATAGGGGAGACAGATAGAGTATAGGGGAGACAGATAGAGTATAGGGGAGACAGATATTACATGGGAGACAGATAGAGTATAGGGGAGACAGATAGTATAGGGGGAGACAGATAGAGTATAGGGGAGACAGATAGAGTATAGGGGAGACAGATAGAGTATAGGGGAGACAGATATAGTATAGGAGACAGATATAGTATAGGGAGACAGATAGTATAGGGAGACAGATAGAGTATAGGGGAGACAGATAGAGTATAGGGGAGACAGATAGAGTATAGGGGAGACAGATAGAGTATAAGGGAGACAGATAGTATAGGGAGACAGATAGAGTATAGGGGAGACAGATAGAGTATAGGGAGACAGATAGTATAGGGGAGACAGATAGAGTATAGGGAGACAGATATAGTATAGGGGAGACAGATAGTGTATAGGGGAGACAGATAGTGTATAGGGGAGACAGATAGTGTATAGGGGAGACAGATAGAGTATAGGGAGACAGATATAGTATGGGGAGGCAGATAGAGTATAGAGGGAGACAGATAGAGTATAGGGGAGACAGATAGTGTATGGGAGACAGATAGTGTATGGGGAGACAGATAGAGTATAGGGGAGACAGATAGAGTATAGGGAAGACAGATAGTATAGGGGAGACAGATAGAGTATAGGGGAGACAGATAGAGTATAGGGGGAGACAGATAGAGTATAGGGGAGAACATGGAGGACAGGGAGGAATTGGCTGAATGCTTCCAAGGTGTTTTGTTTGTCTTCATTGCAGACCACCCCACCTGTTTCCCCCCTTCACAAGCTGACACAGATGTCCCACCAAGAAACCAAGAGAGATTGAGGGAGGCGAAACAACGATAAATAAAAAAATTAAAGCAGGAACATTTCAAATCAACAGCTGGTGCAGAATTTGATTTTTCTCTCAGATAGCATGTGCCAGTGTGTTTGGAAGCGCGCCAAATTGACTAGTTGACGCTTAGTTGCACCTAAAATCCACACAGAGGTTTGGTAGGACTGTACTGGCCCTCATTGACAAACCACTCATGTCTCCTTCCATTGTGGCTCTCAAACCATGCTAGTCCCTCTAGAAGTGTAGGTCTCTGTCCAAACATAGATGTACAGGATATTGAAGAATGCATTGTAATATTCCAATAGAAGTGGCAATATGTGATGTGAAAACCTCTTTACCCTCCAAAACAACATGTCTGTCATTTTCTTTGGTTTATTTTGGTATTGCCAGCAGCATACCACCCTGCATTCCTCAGGTCGTTGTCTAATCCCCTCCTCTCCCCTGTAACTATTCCCCAGGTCGTTGTCTAATCCCCCTCCTCTCCCCTGTAACTATTCCCCAGGTCGTTGTCTAATCCTCCTCTCCCCTGTAACTATTCCCCAGGTCGTTGTCTAATCCCCCCTCTCCCCTGTAACTATTCCCCCAGGTCGTTGTCTAATCCCCTCCTCTCCCCTGTAACTATTCCCCAGGTCGTTGTCTAATCCCCCTCCTCTCCCCTGTAACTATTCCCCAGGTCGTTGTCTAATCCCCCTCCTCTCCCCTGTAACTATTCCCCAGGTTGTTGTCTAATCCCCCTCCTCTCCCCTGTAACTATTCCCCAGGTCGTTGTCTAATCCCCCTCCTCTCCCTGTAACTATTCCCCAGGTCCAATCCCCCTCCTCTCCCCTGTAACTATTCCCCAGGTCGTTGTCTAATCCCCCTCCTCTCCCTGTAACTATTCCCCAGGAGGTTGTCTAATCCCCCTCCTCTCCCCTGTAACTATTCCCCAGGTCGTTGTCTAATCCCCCTCCTCTCCCCTCTAACTGTTCCCAGGTTGTTGTCTAATCCCCCTCCTCTCCCTGTAACTATTCCCCAGGTCGTTGTCTAATCCCCTCCTCTCCCTAACTATTCCCCAGGTCGTTGTCTAATCCCCCTCCTCCCCTGTAACTATTCCCCAGGTTGTTGTCTAATCCCCCTCCTCTCCCTGTAACTATTCCCCAGGTCGTTGTCTAATCCCCCTCCTCTCCCCTGTAACTATTCCCCAGGTCGTTGTCTAATCCCCCTCCTCTCCCCTGTAACTATTCCCCAGGTCGTTGTCTAATCCCCTCCTCTCCCTGTAACTATTCTCCAGGTCGTTGTCTAATCCCCATCTCTCCCTGTAACTATTCCCCAGGTCGTTGTCTAATCCCCCTCCTCTCCCTGTAACTATTCCCCAGGTTTGTCTAATCCCCCTCCTCTTGTAACTATTCCCCAGGTCGTTGTCTAATCCCCCTCCTCTCCCCTGTAACTATTCCCCAGGTTGTTGTCTAATCCCCCCTCCTCTATTCCCCAGGTCATTGTCTAACTATTCCCCAGGTCGTTGTCTAATCCCCCTCCTCTCCCTGTAACTATTCCCCAGGTCGTTGTCTAATCCCCTCCTCTCCCTGTAACTATTCCCCAGGTCGTTGTCTAATCCCCCTCCTCTCCCCTGTAACTATTCCCCAGGTCGTTGTCTAATCCCCCTCCTCTCCCTGTAACTATTCCCCAGGTCGTTGTCTAATCCCCCTCCTCTCCCCTGTAACTATTCCCCAGGTCGTTGTCTAATCCCCCTCCTCTCCCCTGTAACTATTCCCCAGGTCGTTGTCTAATCCCCTCCTCTCCCCTGTAACTATTCCCCAGGTCGTTGTCTAATCCCCTCCTCTCCCATGTAACTATTCCCCAGGTCGTTGTCTAATCCCCCTCCTCTCCCCTGTAACTATTCCCCAGGTCGTTGTCTAATCCCCCTCCTCTCCCCTGTAACTATTCCCCAGGTCGTTGTCTAATCCCCTCCTCTCCCTGTAACTATTCCCCAGGTCGTTGTCTAATCCCCCTCCTCTCCTGTAACTATTCCCCAGGTCGTTGTCTAATCCCCCTCCTCTCCCCTGTAACTATTCCCCAGGTTGTTGTCTAATCCCCCTCCTCTCCTTGTAACTATTCCCCAAGGTTGTTGTCTAATCCCCTTCCTCTCCCCTGTAACTATTCCCCAGGTCGTTGTCTAATCCCCCTCCTCTCCCCTGTAACTATTCCCCAGGTCATTGTCTAATCCCCCTCCTCTCCTGTAACTATTCCCCAGGTCGTTGTCTAATCCTCCTCTCCCCTGTAACTATTCCCCAGGTCATTGTCTAATCCTCCTCCTCTCCCATGTAACTATTCCCCAGGTCGTTTGTCTAATCCCCCTCCTCTCCCCTGTAACTATTTCCCAGGTTGTTGTCTAATCCCCCTCCTCTCCCTGTAACTATTCCCCAGGTGATTTGTCTAATCCCCCTCCTCTCCCCTGTAACTATTCCCCAGGTCGTTGTCTAATCCCCCTCCTCTCCCCTGTAACTATTCCCCAGGTCGTTGTCTAATCCCCCCTCCTCTCCCTGTAACTATTCCCCAGGTTGTTGTCTAATCCCCCTCCTCTCCCCTGTAACTATTCCCCAGGTCGTTGTCTAATCCCCCCTCTCCCCCTGTAACTATTCCCAGGTCGTTGTCTAATCCCTCCTCTCCCCTGTAACTATTCCCCAGGTCGTTGTCTAATCCCCCTCCTCTCCCCTGTAACTATTCCCCAGGTCGTTGTCTAATCCCCCTCCTCTCCCTGCAGGTCGTTGTCTAATCCCCCTCTCTCCCATGTAACTATTCCCCAGGTGTTGTCTAATCCCCCTCCTCTCCCCTGTAACTGTTCCCCAGGTCGTTGTCTAATCCCCCTCCTCTCCCCTGTAACTATTCCCCAGTTGTCTCAATCCCCCTCACTCTCCCTGTAACTATTCCCCAGTCGTTGCTGTAAATGAGAACGTGTTCTCAGTCAACTTACCTGGTAAAATAACGGATAAATAAAATGAAAATGACTCCTGAAATGCTGTCTGTTTCTCACGATAGTATAACAACGGAAGTGGACACATATAAAGGGACAAATATTTCCCTCCAAAACAACATGGCCGCCTTCTTCTCTGTGGTGCTTTCCTTTGTACTAGTCTCAAAATGTCTGCAGCATATATCTACTCTAATCTCCCCACACCTAGATACATTTACCTTGGTCAGAGTGGGAGTCAGTCCGTGCCTCGGTACACAAACACCCCAATGTTCAGGTCCACATTACATGGCTGTATGTGTGTGTGTGTGTGTGTGTGTTTGCCCTCTTGTCTTCCACAGTACAGCTCAGAGGACAAAGCCAAACACAGGACAATGGGTGACTCATCTTTCTGGTGATCCTTCTTTTCTTGTATTTCATGTTACTCTGTTATGATGGAGACTATACTAGATACTGTGTACTGTCAGTGTATACACTCTGTATTTTATGTTACTCTGTTATGATGGAGACTATACTAGATACTGTGTACTGTCAGTGTATACACTCTGTATTTTATGTTACTCTGTTATGATGGAGACTATACTAGATACTGTGTACTGTCAGTGTATACACTCTGTATTTTATGTTACTCTGTTATGATGGAGACTATACTAGATACTGTGTACTGTCAGTGTATACACTCTGTATTTTATGTTACTCTGTTATGATGGAGACTATACTAGATACTGTGTACTGTCAGTGTATACACTCTGTATTTATGTTACTCTGTTATGATGGAGACTATACTAGATACTGTGTACTGTCAGTGTATACACTCTGTATTTTTATGTTACTCTGTTATGATGGAGACTATACTAGATACTGTGTACTGTCAGTGTATACACTCTGTATTTTATGTTACTCTGTTATGATGGAGACTATACTAGATACTGTGTACTGTCAGTGTATACACTCTGTATTTTATGTTACTCTGTTATGATGGAGACTATACTAGATACTGTGTACTGTCAGTGTATACACTCTGTATTTTATGTTACTCTGTTATGATGGAGACTATACTAGATACTGTGTACTGTCAGTGTATACACTCTGTATTTTATGTTACTCTGTTATGATGGAGACTATACTAGATACTTTGTACTGTCATTGTATAGACTAGCTGGTCTGACTGGACATGTCAGTATGCTATTGTGTGTACTTTATATGACACCTGCGTCTGATTTGAATATCTGCCTGGTTTATAGGGGTAGTGATCAATCATTCCTCCTGTCATGAGGGGTGGAGGACCAATGGAGGAGGGAGGGGCTCTAGGTATGCATCAAGATAGAAACTGTTTATTAGAAAATGCTTGTTACAGACTGTTTGTAAGAGACTCGTTAGAGACCGTTCTCTAGAGACTGCTCACTAGAGACAGCTCGTTAGAGACCACTCGCTAAAGACTGCTCACTAGAGACTGCTCGTTAGAACCGTTCTCTAGAGACTGCTCGTTAGAGACTGTTCGTTAGAGACCGTTCGCTAGAGACTGTTCGTTAGAGACCATTCACTAGAGACTGTTCATTAGAAACCGTTCGTTAGAGACTGTTCGTTGGAGACCATTCGCTAGAGATTGTTCGTTAGAGTCCGTTTGTTAGAGACCATTTGCTAGAGATTGTTCGTTAGAGACCGTTCGCTAGAGACTGATCGTTAGAGGCTGCTCGTTAGAGACCATTCACTAGAGACTGTTCGTTAGAAACCGTTCGTTAGAGACCGTTCGTTAGAGACCGTTCGCTAGAGATTGTTCGTTAGGGTAATGCACACATACTGGCTGCCCAATACACACACACAAGCACATGCACACACACACGCTCTAGAGACTGCTCACTAGAGACAGCTCGTTAGAGACCGTTCGCTAAAGACTGCTCACTAGAGACTGCTCGTTAGAGACCGTTCTCTAGAGACTGCTCGTTAGAGACTGCTCGTTAGAGACCATTCACTAGAGACTGTTCGTTAGGAGCCGTTCGTTAGAGACCGTTCGCTAGAGATTGTTCGTTAGGGCAATGCACACATACTGGCTGCCCAATACACACACACAAGCACATGCACACACACACGCAAACACACACACACATACTCAGGAGTAAGGATGCATAACTGACTAAGATACATGCGGGCAGACATTCCACTGTGTGGCTGATTTGAAGTGTCAGCAACAGTGTTTTTAACTATGTTCTTGTACAGTGTGTGTACACATGGACAATATGACCTTGGAGAGGGCGGTGGGGAGGGTGAAACACATATTGGCGTGAGGTCTCCAGTGTGTGATTTTCCACTACACTGCTCTGAATGGGATGCCCAACCCACATGTTTATGCATACACTGCCACATGTACAGTAGCAAACACGCCCAATGAATACAATCGGCCAATACAATTACACGATGAATCCAATCAGCCAATACAATTACACGATGAATCCAATCGGCCAATAGCCCTTGTCGTATTCACCACTAGATAGGTGTGTGTGTGTGTAATGTTTATTGTATTTGTGTGTCTTCAGACTTTACCCAAACACACTTTCTGTCATCGTTCCACCCGGGTCGGGAAATAAGGCAGGCAACCATCAGTGCTGCTAAGCTCTTGAAATATGAATGGCTTTAATTAAATGGGCTCTCTTAACCATCTGGCCCTGGGATTGGGGCTTAATGAACTGAGTTCCTCTAAGACGTGCCACCCCCACTCACGGATAACACAACAATAACATCATGATCTACCGTGCTTCTGTAGGCAGTCAGAAAACATGGCTGTGAGACAGAGGGAATGAATGAGAAAGAGAGAGAGAGAGAGAGAGAGAGAGAGAGCGAGAGAGAGACAGACAGAGAGAGAGAGAGGAGGAGGAAGGGAGGGAGGGACAGAGAGGAGGGTGAAAGAGAGCGAGAGAGAGACAGAGAGAGAGAGAGGAGGAAGGGAGGAGGGACAGAGAGAGAGTGAAAGAGCACGAGAGAGACAGAGAGAGAGGAGGGAGGGAGGGAGGGAGGGAGGGAGGGAGGAGGGAGGGAGGAGGGAGGGACAGAGGGAGTGAAAGAGAACAGAGAGTGAGAGAGACAGACAGAGAGAGAAAGGCCTAAAGCGTGAACCTGAGTGATAAATGCAATGGTTACGATGCGGCACTTTGCATTGAGCAGGGCTCCAGGCGCTTAATGATGTTTGTGAACCAGTGGCAGCGCCCCAGAGATTTCCTCTCAACACCCAGCAGGACAGAGGAAAGAGAAAGAGAAAGGAGGAGAGATGAGAGGATGTCTCACTGCAGCCAAATCAGAGACTTCCCTCTATGCATGCTAATGCTAGCTGAACACTGCTCCATCTCTCCAACTCTTCTCTATGCATGCTAATGCTAGCAGCACCCTGCTCCAACTCTTCAATGCTTCTCTATGCATGCTAATGCTAGCAGCACCCTGCTCCAACTCTTCAATGCTTCTCTATGCATGCTAATGCTAGCAGCACCCTGCTCCAACTCTTCAATGCTTCTCTATGCATGCTAATGCTAGCAGCACCCTGCTCCAACTCTTCAATGCTTCTCTATGCATGCTAATGCTAGCAGCACTCTGCTCCCACTCCCAACTCTTCTCTATGCATGCTAATGCTAGCAGCACCCTGCTCCAACTCTTCCGTTCCACTCTCTCAGCCTGCGCATCACACATACATGTTGCTAGATCTCTCTCTCGTTTTACCTCTCTCTGGCATCATATATTAATTCAAATCAAATGTTATTTGTCACACGCTTCGTAAACACCAGGTATAGGCGAATAGTTGAGTGCTCATTAGTACCTTTGCTCTTCCTACCTTTAAATAACATGCTATATTTCTCTCATACCTTCCACTTCTCACTCTGTGACTTTAAGTGACTGTATGTCTCTGTGACTCTCTCTCTCTCTCTCTCGCTCTCTCTCTCTCTCTTTGTCTCTCTCTCTCTCTCTCTCTCTCTCTCTCTCTCTCTCTGTCTCTCATAGCATTACTAAATAACACAGACTTTAGCTTAGACTAAGTCAGCAGTAGTAATACTCTATGACACAGAGTTTGGAAGGAGTTGGGGAGTTTAGTGACTAATTGAACATGATTTTTCTGCACTTTCTGATCTACAGTCTCTATGCACTTGACAGCCAACGTTATCTCTGCTTGGTGTGAATCAGGATAACATTTCAACCCCCTTTCTCCACGGAGATGGAATAACCAGACTGGGACAGTCCTGATGCATCGTGAACCCTCCACCCTCCAAAGTCTGCGAGGCGCCGGGGAGTCAACGTAGCGCCGGGGAGTCAACGTAGCGCCGGGGAGTCAACGTAGCGCCGGGAGTCAACGTAGCGCCGGGAGTCAACGCGCGCCGGGGAGTCAACGTAGCGCCGAGGGAGTCAGCGTAGCGCTGGGGAATCAACGTAGCGCTGGGAGTCAACGAGCGCTGGGGAGTCAACGTAGCGCTGGGAGTCAACGTAGCGCTGGGGAGTCAACGTAGCGCTGGGAGTCAACGTAGCGCTGGGGAGTCGCGTAGCGCTGGGGAGTCAACGTAGCGCCCGGGAGTCAACGTAGCGCGCGTAGCGCTGGGGAGTCAACGTAGCGCCGCTGGGAGTCAACGTAGCGCTGGGGAGTCAGCGTAGCGCTGGGGTCAACGTGGCGCTGGGGAATCAACGTAGCGCCGGGAGTCAGCGTAGCGCCGGGGCCTGCGTGGCGCCGGGGAATCAACGTAGCGCCGGGAGTCAACGTAGCGCCGGGAGTCAACGTAGCGCCGGGAGTCAACGTAGCGCCGGGGAGTCAACGTAGCGCCGGGGAGTCAACGTAGCGCCGGGGAGTCAGCGTAGCGCCGGGAGTCAACGTAGCGTAGCGCCGGGGAGTCAACGTAGCGCCGGGAGTCAGCGTAGCGCCGGGGAGTCAACGTAGCGCCGGGGAGACAACGTAGCGCTGGGGAGTCAGCGTAAGCGCCGGGGAGTCTGCGTAGCGCGGAGGAGTCTGCGTAGCGCCGGGAGTCAGCGTAGCGCCGGGGAGTCAACGTAGCGCCGGGGAGTCAGCGTAGCGCCGGGAGTCTGCGTAGCGCCGGAGAGTCTACGTAGCGCCGGGAGTCAACGTGGCGCTGGGGACTCAACGTAGCGCTGGGAGTCTGCGTGTGCTGTGACGTGTGCTGTGCCTGATGTATGAGGGAGGCAGTAGACTGACATAGCCTCCCTTTGGAAGGGTTATAGTGCTTTGGCCAATCATTTAGGGGCAGCAGGGAGCCTCGTGGTTACAGCGTTGTAACCGAAAGGTAGCTACAAGTATCAAAAGTGTAAAGCTTTCTGTGTCTGGGACAGAGACTAGTATACTGCAATTCATTTTCGCAATTGAGAAAATATAGATATTATAAGATAGAAATTGTAGATATAGATAACGTGTGTGGTGAAAAAGGTAGCTGAGAAACATACACACTGCGGACGGCCACAGCTTGTTCTATCTCAACCAGCCTATTAGTGGGTCCATTACCTCTAAACCCTGACTGGTTTTTCCCGTGCCACAGAATACATCAACTAGGAGAAACATACAGAGGCAAAAGCAGAGGCAAAAAAAAGGACACACACACACACACACACACACACACACACACACACACACACACACACACACACACACACACACACACACACACACACACACACACACACAGAACTGATCCTCCTTTAAGATTGTGTGTAGTGGTCACTGTTCTGATTCTATACTTGTCTACCATTCATCTACCTTGCCGTGTTTGACCTTGACGTTGTTTTTCCACATAGAGCAAATGAGAGACCACAGAAATACAAAGCCCAATTCAGAACGGATCTCTCTGCCAGAGGAGAGTGCTGGCATCTTAATAGGGGAGGACGGGCTTATGGTAATTGCTAGAGGGGGAATCAGTGGGAACGGTATCAAATCCATCAAGCACGTGGTCTCCATGGTTTCCATGTGTTTGATGGCGTTCCATCCGCTCCATTCCGGCCATTACTTTGAGCCGTCCTCCCTCAGCAGCCTCCTCTGCTCTCTATAGCAGTAATCAAACACTTTCATTTCCATCTTTTCCAACAAAAGTGTGTGTTTTTTTTTTCAACTCTTTCTCTTTTTTGACCTCAGTGGACTTGATTGATAGGCAGACCCAGTTTTGATCTAATCTACCTGTCTCATATTGATTCCTTCTTTTCCAATTACTTTAAGAGCAGACCAAATTGAAAGCGAGCCTTTAATTGCGGCTAATTTGGCCCGTAAATGGTCAGCTATTGTTCGAAAGAGAGGCCTTAAATCCCAGCTGCCCCCAGCCCACACTGAGTAGACCTGAGTCATCTGACACACAAAGTGTTTTTAATCTACATTAAGTAGCCTCAATGTTCTCAGAGAATGGCTCAATTAAAAAGCTCATTTGAGATACCCAGAGTTGAACATTGTGTCTGTCTGTCTGGATCGGTCTATCTGTCTGGATCTGTCTGTCTGTCTGGATCGGTCTATCTGTCTGGATCGGTCTATCTGTCTGGATCTGTCTGGATCTGTCTGGATCGGTCTATCTGTCTGGATCGGTCTATCTGTCTGGATCTGTCTGGATCTGTCTGGATCGGTCTATCTGTCTGGATCGGTCTATCTGTCTGGATCTGTCTGGATCGGTCTATCTGTCTGGATCGGTCTATCTGTCTGGATCTGTCTGGATCGGTCTATCTGTCTGGATCGGTCTATCTGTCTGGATCTGTCTGGATCGGTCTATCTGTCTGGATCGGTCTATCTGTCTGGATCTGTCTGGATCTGTCTATCTGTCTGGATGGTCTATCTGTCTGGATCTGTCTGGATCTGTCTGTCTGTCTGTCTGTCTGTCTGTCTGTCTGTCTGGATCGGTCTATCTGTCTGGATCTGTCTGTCTGTCTGTCTGTCTGTCTGTCTGTCTGTCTGTCTGTCTGGATCGGTCTATCTGTCTGGATCTGTCTGTCTGTCTGGATCGGTCTGGATCTGTCTGTCTGTCTGGATCGGTCTATCTGTCTGGATCGGTCTATCTGTCTGTCTGTCTGTCTGTCTGTCTATCTGTCTGTCTGTCTGTCTGTCTGTCTGTTTGTCTGTCTGGATCGGTCTATCTGTCTGGATCGGTCTATCTGTCTGGATCTGTCTGGATCTGTCTGGATCGGTCTATCTGTCTGGATCGGTCTATCTGTCTGGATCTGTCTGGATCGTCTCTATCTGTCTGGATCGGTCTATCTGTCTGGATCTGTCTGGATCGGTCTATCTGTCTGGATCGGTCTATCTGTCTGGATCTGTCTGATCTGTCTATCTGTCTGGATCGGTCTATCTGTCTGGATCTGTCTGGATCTGTCTGCCTGTCTGTCTGTCTGTCTGTCTGTCTGTCTGTCTGTCTGGATCGGTCTATATGTCTGTCTGTCTGTCTGTCTGTCTGTCTGTCTGTCTGGATCGGTCTATCTGTCTGGATCTGTCTGTCTGTCTGGATCGGTCTGGATCTGTCTGGATCTGTCTGGATCTGTCTGCCTGTCTGTCTGTCTGTCTGTCTGTCTGTCTGGATCGGTCTATCTGTCTGTCTGTCTGTCTGTCTGTCTGTCTGTCTGTCTGTCTGGATCGGTCTATCTGTCTGGATCGGTCTATCTGTCTGGATCTGTCTGTCTGTCTGTCTGTCTGTCTGTCTGTCTGGATCGGTCTATCTGTCTGTCTGTCTGTCTGTCTGTCTGTCTGGATCGGTCTATCTGTCTGGATCTGTCTGTCTGTCTGGATCGGTCTGGATCTGTCTGGATCTGTCTGTCTGTCTGGATCTGTCTGTCTGTCTGTCTGTCTGTCTGGATCGGTCTATCTGTCTGGATCGGTCTATCTGTCTGTCTGTCTGTCTGTCTATCTGTCTGTCTGTCTGTCTGTCTGTTTGTCTGTCTGGATCGGTCTATCTGTCTGGATCGGTCTATCTGTCTGGATCTGTCTGTCTGTCTGTCTGTCTGTCTGTCTGTCTGTCTGTCTGTCTGTCTGGATCGGTCTATCTGTCTGGATCTGTCTGTCTGTCTGTCTGTCTGTCTGTCTGTCTGTCTGTCTGGATCGGTCTATCTGTCTGGATCTGTCTGTCTGTCTGTCTGTCTGTCTGTCTGTCTGGATCGGTCTATCTGTCTGATCGGTCTATCTGTCTGTCTGTCTGTCTGTCTGTCTATCTGTCTGTCTGTCTGTCTGTCTGTCTGTCTGTCTGTCTGTCTGGATCGGTCTATCTGTCTGGATCTGTCTGTCTGTCTGTCTGTCTGTCTGTCTGTCTGTCTGTCTGTCTGTCTGGATCGGTCTATCTGTCTGGATCGGTCTATCTGTCTGGATCTGTCTGTCTGTCTGTCTGTCTGTCTGTCTGTCTGTTTGTCTGCCTGTCTGTCTGTCTGTCTGTCTTTCTGCGTCTGTGTTTCTGTCTGTTGGTAAATCTATGCGCAGGTTCATTTCCAAGTCAGACAGATTGACAACCTATAGGTCAAATTCGGTCTCCTATCATCTTTATAGAAATGTAGTTAGATTAGGAATTATAAAAACATGGACTTTATTTGGACTGCAGATGTGACAAGTTTGACTTCCCCTCAGATAAACTGTGGGACACAAAGCCTTGAAACATTGCACACAAGGAAATCACAGAAGATGTACGCAATTTGAATATCCTGATCTTCAGCCACTCGTAAAGTCACCCTGCTCAGGCTTACAGTCTTAAAATGGCCAAAGCTTGTTAGATCTAAACCAGGCTATTAGTGGATGCATTACCTCTAAACCCATGCCACAGAATACATCTACTAGGGCTGCAGATTCAGCAATGGCAAGATAAAACAGCTTTGTGGTTTGATTCTAAGTCACATAATACAGTGTGTAAACAGGAAGTGTCTTTCGATGATAGTTTGTGCTAAACCAAAGGTAGAAACGGAGCCGAAGGAGAAGCGAAGGTAGCATGCTTTGGGGCATCTTCCATCCCTTTAAAATCTACAAGAGAATCAGCTCCATGTGCAAACCACTGTTTATAGACGAATAAACCACCGTCAGACAGTGAATCCTCATGGATCCATCTGTACTGCAGTTGGCTTGTTCTAGAATCTAGCTCAATGCCTTCGAAGGATACAATGGGACATGGAAAAGTGGGGGGGGGGGGGGGGAATAAAGATCACGTAGAAAATCAATCCAACAAGGTAGATGAACAGTTGGTTTAGATGAAATTCAACTAGCAAGGGGACGCGGTCCAAAGAACATACCGGAAGATTAACTACCAAGGCCTTGATCTAATATGGAAATAAATTCAAAAAGGGTATTACATCTACTCAAACTTAATCAAATTAACCCAGGTCTTTCAAGACGAGACGAGCGTGTGCATCAAAGGCTAAAGCAAAACCTGCCTGTGCTTCAGATTATATTCACTTGATGAATGCATACATGGTCTCAAATTAAACTCAACCTGCACTAGCTGCAGTATTCATGTCCAGAGGGCATTTCAAACACTCCCTAACGATCCAGACCTCACTTCCCTGTTCAAAATCAACCTTAAAAATCCAACTCACACCCATAACGCACAATACCACCTCCTACACGTTGGGAAGTAAACATCTACATCAATCTGTATCTACCTCGCTGTTCACCTGTATACTCAGTGTAGAATATATGTCTCAATGTGTATTGCACTTTATATCTGCTCTCTCGTGTTTGCCCCTACCATTTTCCATATGCTCTGCCTCACCGACACTGCCATCCGGCGTGGTCCTCTCGTAGCTGTCCTCGGGCAGGGGCAACGCACCCAGCCTGGGGCCCCCCGAAGAGCTCTTGCTGCTGGGCGTCTCCGACTCCTCCAGCCCGCTGTCGTAGCAGCTCTGCAGCGATCCCTGCTGGTGTGGGTCCTGGGGTTGGCTCACCACCGAGAAGGTCACTCGGCGGAACGGCTACAAGAGAGAATAAGATGGCGTCGGGGTCACTAGCTGGACTACAGGAGGGGGGACGCCCGGGCAAAGGGGGTTCAATTCCGTGGCACAGAGGACAGGAGGTTAAGTTTAAAAAGTGTAGGGGATACAGTTAAAGTATAAAATAGGTAAACGTAGGGGGTCGGGAGTATTGTATGTATACCATACTGCAGGAGGAAGGGAGTACTGTATGTATACCATACTGCAGGAGGAAGGAGTACGGTATGTATACCATACTGCAGGAGGAAGGAGTACTGTATGTATACCATACTGCAGGAGGAAGGAGTACTGTATGTATACCATACTGCAGGGAGAAGGGAGTACTGTATGTATACCATACTGCAGGAGGAAGGAGTACGGTATGTATACCATACTGCTGGAGGAAGGGAGTACTGTATGTATACCATACTGCAGGGAGAAGGGAGTACTGTATGTATACCATACTGCAGGGAGAAGGGAGTACTGTATGTATACCATACTGAAGGGAGAAGGGAGTACTGTATGTATACCATACTGCAGGAGGAAGGGAATACTGTATGTATACCATACTGCTGGAGGAAGGGAGTACTGTATGTATACCATACTGCAGGAGGAAGGGAGTACTGTATGTATACCATACTGCTGGAGGAAGGGAGTACTGTATGTATACCATACTGCAGGAGGAAGGGAGTACTGTATGTATACCATACTGCAGGAGGATGGGAATACTGTATGTATACCATACTGTGGGAAGAAGGGAGTACGGTATGTATACCATACTGCAGGAGGAAGGGAGTACTGTATGTATACCATACTGCAGGAGGATGGGAATACTGTATGTATACCATACTGTGGGAAGAAGGGAGTACTGTATGTATACCATACTGCTGGAGGAAGGGAGTACGGTATGTATACCATACTGCAGGAAGAAGGGAGTACGGTATGTATACCATACTGCAGGAGGGGGTACTGTATGTATACCATACAGCAGGAGGAAGGAGTACTGTATGTGCGGGTTATTGTGAACTACTAAGGGAGTACTGTATGTATACCAAAAAGAGTACTGTATGTGGGTGGTATTGTGAACTACTAAGGGACTACTGAATGTATACCATAGGGAGTACTGTATGAGGGGGTATTGTGAACTACTAAGGGAGTACTGTATGAGGGGTATTGTGAACTACTAAGGAGTACTGTTTGTGGGGGTATTGTGAACTACTAAGGGACTACTGTATGTGGCGGGTATTGTGAACTACTAAGGGAGTACTGTTTGTGGGGGTATTGTGAACTACTAAGGGAGTACTGTATGTATACCATAAGGGAGAACAGTATGTGGGGGTATTGTGAACTACTAAGGGAGTACTGTATCTATACCATAAGGGAGTACTGTATGTGGGGGTATTGTGAACTACTTAGGGAGTACTGTATGTATACCATAAGGGAGTACTGTATGTGGGGGTATTGTGAACTACTAAGGGAGTACTGTATGTATACCATAAGGGAGTACTGTATGGGGGGGTATTGTGAACAACTAAGGGAGTACTGTGTGTATACCATAAGGGGAGTACAGTATGTGGGGGGTATTGTGAACTACTAAGGGAGTACTGTATCTATACCATAAGGGAGTACTGTATGTGGGGGTATTGTGAACTACTAAGGGAGTACTGGATGTATACCATAAGGGAGTACTGTATGTGGGGGGTATTGTGAACTACTAAGGGAGTACTGTATGCATACCATAAGGGAGTACAGTATGTGGGGGGTATTGTGAACTACTAAGGGAGTACTGTATCTATACCATAAGGGAGTACTGTATGTGGGGGTATTGTGAACTACTAATCGAGTACTGTATGTATAACATAAGGGAGTACAGTATGTGGGGGGTATTGTGAACTACTAAGGGAGTACTGTATCTATACCATAAGGGAGTACTGTATGTGGGGGTATTGTGAACTACTAAGGGAGTACTGGATGTATACCATAAGGGAGTACTGTATGTGGGGCGTATTGTGAACTACTAAGGGAGTACTGTATGTATACCATAAGGGAGTACTGTATGTGGGGGGTATTGTGAACTACTAAGGGAGTACTGTATGTATAACATAAGGAGTACTGTATGTGGGGGGTATTGTGAACTACTAAGGAGTACTGTATCTATACCATAAGGGAGTACTGTATGTGGGGGTATTGTGAACTACTAAGGGAGTACTGTATCTATACCATAAGGGAGTACTGTATGTGGGGGTATTGTGAACTACTAAGGAGTACTGGATGTATACCATAAGGGAGTACTGTATGTGGGGGTATTGTGAACTACTAAGGGAGTACTGTATGTATACCATAAGGGAGTACTGTATGTGGGGGGTATTGTGAACTACTAAGGGAGAACTGTATGTATAACATAAGGGAGTACTGTATGTGGGGGTATTGTGAACTACTAAGGGAGTACTGTATCTATACCATAAGGGAGTACTGTATGTGGGGGTATTGTGAACTACTAAGGTAGTACTGTATGTATACCATGAGGAGTACTGTATGAGGGGTATTGTGAACTACAGCGAAGGAGTACTGTATGTGGGGGTATTGTGAACTACTAAGGGAGTACTGTATGTGGGGGGTATGGTGAACTACTAAGGGAGTACTGTATGTATACCATAAGGGAGTACTGTATGTGGGGGGTATTGTGAACTACTAAGGTAGTACAGTATGTATACCATAAGGAAAGTACTGTATGAGGGGGTTATTGTGAACTACTAAGGGAGTACTGTATGTGGGGGTATTGTGAACTACTAAGGGAGTACTGTATGAGGGGGGTATTGTGAACTACTAAGGAGTACTGTATCTATACCATAAGGGAGTACTGTATGTGGGGGTATTGTGAACTACTAAGGTAGTACTGTATGTATACCATGAGGGAGTACTGTATGAGGGGGGTATTGTGAACTACAGCGAAGGGAGTACAGTATGGGGGTATGGTGAACTACTAAGGGAGTACTGTATGTGGGGGGTATGGTGAACTACTAAGGGAGTACTGTATCTATACCATAAGGGAGTACTGTATGTGGGGGGTATTGTGAACT
Organism: Oncorhynchus masou masou; assembly: GCF_036934945.1. NCBI lineage: Eukaryota > Metazoa > Chordata > Actinopteri > Salmoniformes > Salmonidae > Oncorhynchus > Oncorhynchus masou. The sequence goes on along the minus strand of NW_027008447.1, from coordinate 76,435 downwards.
ACTAAGGGAGTACTGTATGTGGGGGTATGGTGAACTACTAAGGGAGTACTGTATCTATACCATAAGGGAGTACTGTATGTGGGGGGTATTGTGAACTACTAAGGGAGTACTGTATCTATACCATAAGGGGAGTACTGTATGTGGGGGGTATTGTGAACTACTAAGGGAGTACTGGATGTATACCATAAGGGAGTACTGTATGTGGGGGTATTGTGAACTACTAAGGGAGTACTGTATGTATACCATAAGGGAGTACTGTATGTGGGGGTATTGTGAACTACTAAGGAGTACTGTATGTATAACATAAGGGAGTACTGTATGTGGGGGTATTGTGAACTACTAAGGGAGTACTGTATCTATACCATAAGGGAGTACTGTATGTGGGGGTATTGTGAACTACTAAGGTAGTACAGTATGTATACCATAAGGGAGTACTGTATGAGGGGGTTATTGTGAACTACTAAGGGAGTACTGTATGTGGGGGTATTGTGAACTACTAAGGGAGTACTGTATGAGGGGGTATTGTGAACTACTAAGGGAGTACTGTATCTATACCATAAGGGAGTACTGTATGTGGGGGTATTGTGAACTACTAAGGTAGTACTGTATGTATACCATGAGGAGTACTGTATGAGGGGGTATTGTGAACTACAGCGAAGGAGTACAGTATGTGGGGGTATGGTGAACTACTAAGGGAGTACTGTATGTGGGGGGTATGGTGAACTACTAAGGAGTACTGTATCTATACCATAAGGGAGTACTGTATGTGGGGGTATTGTGAACTACTAAGGGAGTACTGTATGTGGGGGGTATGGTGAACTACTAAGGGAGTACTGTATCTATACCATAAGGGAGTACTGTATGTGGGGGGTATTGTGAACTACTAAGGTAGTACTGTATGTATACCATGAGGGAGTACTGTATGAGGGGGTATTGTGAACTACAGCGAAGGGAGTACAGTATGTGGGGGTATGGTGAACTACTAAGGGAGTACTGTATCTATACCATAAGGGAGTACTGTATGGGGGGTATTGTGAACTACTAAGGTAGTACAGTATGTATACCATAAGGGAGTACTGTATGCGGGGGGTATTGTGACCTACTAAGGGAGTACTGTATGTGGGGGGTATTGTGAACTACTAAGGGAGTACTGTATGTATACCATAAGGGCGTACTGTATGTGGGGGGTATTGTGAACTATAGCTAAAGGGAGTACTGTATGGGGGGTATTGTGAACTACTAAGGGAGTACTGTATGTGGGGGGTATTGTGAACTACTAAGGGAGTACTGTATGCATACCATAAGGGAGTACTGTATGTGGGGGGTATTGTGAACTACTAAGGAGTACTGTATGTATACCATAAGGGAATACTGTATGTGGGGGTATTGTGAACTACTAAGGGAGTACTGGATGTATACCATAAGGGGAGTACTGTATGTGGGGGGTATTGTGAACTACTAAGGAGTACTGTATGTATACCATAAGGGAGTACAGTATGTGGGGGATTTTGTGAACTACTAAGGGAGTACTGTATCTATACCATAAGGGAGTACTGTATGTGGGGGGTTTTGTGAACTACTAATCGAGTACTGTATGTATACCATAAGGGAGTACTGTATGTGGGGGGTATTGTGAACTACTAAGGGAGTACTGTATGTATACCATAAGGGAGTACAGTATGTGGGGGTATTGTGAACTACTAAGGGAGTACTGTATCTATACCATAAGGGAGTACTGTATGTGGGGGTATTGTGAACTACTAAAGGAGTACTGTATGTATACCATAAGGGAGTACTGTATGTGGGGGGTTTTTGAACTACTAAAGGAGTACTGGATGTATGCATAAGGGAGTACTGTATGTGGGGGGTATTGTGAACTACTAAGGGAGTACTGTATGTATACCATAAGGGAGTACAGTATGTGGGGGTATTGTGAACTACTAAGGGAGTACTGTATCTATACCATAAGGGAGTACTGTATGTAGGGGGGTATTGTGAACTACTAATCGAGTACTGTATGTATACCATAAGGAGTACCGTATGTGGGGGTATTGTGAACTACTAAGGGAGTACTGGATGTATACCATAAGGGAGTACTGTATGAGGGGGTATTGTGAACTACTAAGGGAGTACTGTATCTATACCATAAGGGAGTAATGTATGTGGGGTATTGTGAACTACTAAGGGAGTACTGTATGTATAACATAAGGGAGTACTGTATGTGGGGGTATTGTGAACTACTAAGGAGTACTGTATATACCATGAGGGAGTACTGTATGAGGGGGTATTGTGAACTACGGCGAAGGAGTACTGTATGTGGGGGTATTGTGAACTACTAAGGGAGTACTGTATGTGGGGGTATTGTGAACTACTAAGGGAGTACTGTATGTATACCATAAGGGAGTACTGTATGTGGGGGGTATTGTGAACTTCTAAGGGAGAACTGTATGTATAACATAAGGGAGTACAGTATGTGGGGGTATGGTGAACTACTAAGGAGTACTGTATCTATACCATAAGGGAGTACTGTATGTGGGGGTATTGTGACTACTAAGGTAGTACAGTATGTATACCATAAGGGAGTACTGTATGAGGGGGGTATTGTGAACTACTAAGGGAGTACTGTATGTGGGGGGTATTGTGATACTAAGGGAGTACTGTATGTATACCAGAAGGGAGTACTGTATGTGGGGGCTATTGTGAACTATAGCTAAGGGAGTACTGTATGTGGGGGTATTGTGAACTACTAAGGGAGTACTGTATGTGGGGGGGTATTGTGAACTACCAAGGGAGTACTGTATGTATACCATAAGGGAGTACTGTATGTGGGGGTATTGTGAACTACTAAGGGAGTACTGTATGTGGGGGTATTGTGAACTACCAAGGGAGTACTGTATGTATACCATAAGGGAGTACTGTATGTGGGGGTATTGTGAACTACTAAGGGAGTACTGTATGTGGGGGTATTGTGAACTACTAAGGGAGTACTGAATGTAAACTATACGGGAGTACTGTATGTGGGTTATTGTGAACTACTAAGGGAGTACTGTATGTATACCA
>NW_027008447.1:42500-72875 GCF_036934945.1 Oncorhynchus masou masou | reverse complement strand
TGTATTTAATGAAGAAAAATCCTAAAAATAAAAAATGGCAAATCCAAAAGGTGGAAGGAAAAACACAAAAAGATCTAAAAAGAAACTCACCAAAACTAAACTAAAACAAAAAACAGAATACCACAAGAACGTTACCCGGAATCGACAAGAGCACACAGAACACTAGGGCAGGGTGCTAACATACAAACACAGAGCACAGAACTGAGGGAAACAAAGGGTTTAAATACAATCAGGGGAAACGAGACACAGGTGCAAACAATAATGGGGGTCAAGGGAAAAACACAGGGACAAAAAGCACAATGGGGACATCTACTGACAAACAACTGGAACAACCCTGGCCAAATCCTGACAGAATCCCCCCTAGGAACGGCTCCTGACGTTCCTACCAGCTCTCTCAGGGTGGAGGACCCTGAACTGACTAATGAGGTCAGGGTCCAGGATGTCTTTGGCAGGAACCCAGGAGCGCTCCTCAGGACCGTAGCCTTCCCAGTCCACCAGATACTGCCAGGACCGCTGCACCCGGCGGGAATCCAGTATCCGGTGGGACGGTATAAGCCGGCTGGCCTCCAATGACACGAGGCGGAGGGGGAGGTCTGTCTGCCGGGACAAGGGGAGAAAAAACAACAGGTTTTAACAAAGACACATGAAATGTGGGATTAATCTTAAGGGATCTGGGTAAGTGTAGGCGATAAGAAACTGGGTTAACTCTCCTGGCAACCTTGAAGGGACCGATGTATTTTTGGGACAGCTTGCGAGACTCCACCCGTAGAGGTAAGTCTCTTGTGGAGAGCCAGACTCTCTGGCCGGGCGCAGGGTAGGCCCGGGACGGCGACGTCTGTTGGCTTGTTGTTGATACCTCTGTGAGGAACGCATCAGATTAAGACGGGTCTTCCTCCACATAAGCCGACAGCGTCTGACGAATCTCAAGGCTGAAGGCACACTGACTTCTGCCTCCTGGTCCGGGAACAATGGAGGAGCATAGCCAAACTGACACTCGTGCGGGGACATACCAGTGGAGGAGGAGCGCAAGGTGTTGTGCGCGTATTCGGCCCAAACAATAAAGGATGACCATGTGGACGGGTTGTCACGAGTCATACATCGGAGGGTGGTTTCCAGCTCTTGATTCATCCTCTCTGTTTGGCCGTTGGACTCCGGATGGTACCCTGAAGATAGACTGGCAGAAGCCCCCATGAGTTGGCAGAAGGCCTTCCAAAACCTTGAGGCGAACTGGGGACCTCTGTCAGAAACCACATCTTGAGGAATGCCGAAGACTCGGAACACATGATTAATTACCAACTCAGCCGTTTCCTTGGCAGAAGGTAACTTAGTCAGAGGGACGAACCTGGCCGCCTTTGAAAACCTGTCGATTATGACTAGGATAGTAGTATTGCCATGGGATGGAGGAAGTCCAGTAATAAAGTCCAATGAGATATGGGACCAGGGTCTGTGGGGAACAGGTAAAGGGTGAAGGAGTCCTTGAGGGCGGAGGTGAGAAGATTTGCCCTGGCAGCACACGGGGCAGGCATTGACGAAAGTGGCAACGTCTTCTCTTATGGTAGGCCACCAGAACTTACGCTGGATGAACTCCAAGGTGCGACCTACGCCCGGATGACAGGTGAGGCGAGAGGAGTGCCCCCACAGAAGGACCTGAGTCCTCACTGCCTTGGGGACAAACAACCGATTGGCAGGGCCTCCTTTAGGGTCCGGTTCGCTAGCTTGAGCACGTCTCACGGTATCCTCAACTTGCCACGAGATCGGAGCCACAATCTTAGCAGCAGGAAGGACAGGCATGTCCGTGTCATCTCGAATGGCAGGAGCGTAGACTCGGGACAGGGCATCCGGTTTGAGATTCTTCGACCCGGGCCGATAGGTGAGGATAAACTGGAATCGATTGAAGAAAAGAGACCATCTAGCTTGTCTAGAGTTCAATCGCTTCGCCTGCTGGATATACTCCAGATTTTTGTGGTCCGTAAGCACTTGAAACGGGTGAGAAGCCCCTCGAGCCAGTGTCTCCATTCCTTCAATGCCATCTTAACCGCTAGGAGTTCACGATCCCCCACATCGTAGTTCCTCTCAGTCGGGGTAAGCCGGTGTGAGAAGAAAGCGCACGGATGAAGCTTCTTGTCTTCACCCCTCTGAGACAGGACAGCTCCGACACCAACCTCTGATGCGTCTACCTCCACCACAAATGGTTCATCCGTAGTCGGTAGTATCAGGATGGGAGCAGAGAGGATGCGCTGCTTGAGTCCTTGGAAGGCCGTCTCAGCTTCTCTTCCCCAAAAAAACCTTGCATTGCCACCTTTGGTTAAAGCTGAGAGAGGAGCTGCCACCAAACTGAAGTTCTTGATGAACTTGCGGTAAAAGTTTGTGAAGCCCAGGAAACGCTGAACATCCTTAACGGATTTGGGGGTGGGCCAATCCGCTACCGCCCCTACCTTCCTAGGGTCCATTTGGATTCGACCGGGTTCCACTACAAATCCCAGGAATTGTACTCGGGATGAATGGAATTCACATTTTTCCGGCTTAACGTACAGATGGCTGTCCAGGAGGCGTTTGAGTACTTGTCTGACATGCTTAGTGTGTTCTTGAAGGGAGCTCGAAAAGATGAGGATGTCATCCAAGTAAACGAACACAAATATGTTAAGCATATCCCTAAGCACATCGTTTATGAGCGCTTGGAACACCGCTGGGGCGTTGGTCAGGCCGAAGGGCATCACCAAGTATTCATAGTGACCAGTAGGCGTGTTGAAAGCGGTCTTCCACTCGTCACCAGGTCTGATCCGCACAAGATGGTATGCGTTCCGCAGGTCAAGCTTAGTGAAAACAACTGCTTCCTGGAGCAGCTCGAAGGCTGTGGCCATAAGGGGTAGCGGGTAACGGTTACGGACGGTTATGTCATTGAGTCCCCGGTAGTCGATGCAAGGACGTAACCCACCGTCTTTCTTGGCCACAAAGAAAAACCCTGCTCCCGCCGGGAGGTGGATGGACGCATGAGGCCTGCTTCCAGAGAGTCCTTGATGTAGGTATCCATAGCAGCTCGTTCGGGTGGAGATAGGGAAAAGATCCGACCCCTGGGGGGCAAGTGCCCGGAAACAGGTCGATGGGGCAATCGTAAGATCTATGGGGTGGTAGCATGGTGGCCCTCTGTTTGCTAAACACCAGTTTGAGGTCATGGTAACACTCGGGAACTCGGGTCAGGTCGATGGATTCTAAAGACTCGGGAGTAGAACTCGGGAATTCTGGAAAATACAAGTAGCTTGGCACGTAGGACCCCACTGCTTGATAGTGCCCACAGACCAGTCGATGTGAGGGTTATGGCTGTGAAGCCAGGGGTATCCAAGGACGAGAGGGAACTCGGAACAGGAGATCAAATGAAAGTTCATCAATTCCTGGTGTTGTGAAACTGAAAGTCTCAAGGAGGTAGTGACATGAGTGACAAGTCCAGATCCCAAAGGGCTTCCATCCAATGTAGTAACCCTCATGGGATCACTTAGAGGTTCAGAGGGAACGCCATTCTCCTTCGCCCAGACATCATCCATGAAGTTACCTGCGGCTCCAGAGTCTACCAAGGCTTGAAGGTGAAGCTTGTGGTTGTCCCAGGAGAGGGTGACTGGAATGAGCAGACGGGAGTTGGACGGATGGGAGGAGGTTATGTTTCCCGTTACAGTTCCCCCGGTCTGTACGGGACAGAGCGTTTCCCTGGAGCCCGGGACACGTGAAACGGAAATGGCCCGGTTTGCCGCAATATAGACAGCGTCGCTCCCTCATCCGGCGGTCTCTCTCAGCCTGGGAGATGCGTCCAATCTGCATGGGTTCCGGTGGAGCCAGTGATGATAAAGGTGGGGACTCGGAGCTGGGACTGATAGGGGCTAGAGGTCTACGGTTGAGTTCTCTCTCTCTCAGACGCTGGTCAATGCGTGAGGCCAACTTGATCAGGGACTCGAGATTGTCCGGTGGTTCCCGAGTGGCCAGTTCATCTTGGATAGTGTCGGAAAGGCCTTTCAGAAAGCACACCGTGAGCGCCTCGTTGTTCCAGCCACTCGCTGCTGCTACTGTGCGGAACTGGATGGCATAGTCCGTCACGCTGCGCCAACCTTGATGGAGAGTCAGGAGCTGTTTGGCTAAGTCAGAACCACTGCTTGGGCCTTGAAACACTCGTTTGAATTCCTCAGCAAAGGCAGAGTAGCTGGCACAGCAGGAACTATGGGCATCCCACACAGCAGTAGCCCAGGCCAGGGCTTTTCCGACAGCAGGGTGATGATATATGCGATCTTAGACCGGTCGGTGGGAAACGACGAGGGTTGCAGCTCAAAGGAGAGAGAACATTGAGTGAGAAACCCTTTACAAGCACTTGGATCACCTGAGAACCGTTGGGGAGGTGGAAGACGAGGTTCAGCCAGGGGTTAACTGCCATGGGTACGTGAACTTGAGGTACTGGGACGGGAACTGTTGCCGGGGTAAGTCGATCAGACATTTGCTTAATGGAAGTCAGCATCTCCGACAGAAGATGAGAATGTCTTGCCATTAAGGCCTCTTGCTGAACCAGGGCGGCTTCGTGGCGTTGGACAGTCTCCTGGTGGTGGGACAGCGTGGCAAAAGGTCCTGGGAACTGGCTGCCTCTGGGTTCATTTTGGCTCTGTGTTTCTGTCAGGACCCGTTTTCGAACCTGGGTCTCCGGAGTGAGAAACAGTCACTTAACCAACTGAGCCACGAATAGACAGCAGAACCCAGAAGATGAGGCAGACACAGCAGTACTTAAGACGGTGTATTTAATGAAGAAAAAATCCTAAAAATAAAAAATGGCAAATCCAAAAGGTGGAAGGAAAAACACAAAAAGATCTAAAAAGAAACTCACCAAAACTAAACTAAAACAAAAAACAGAATACCACAAGAACGTTACCCGAATCGACAAGAGCACACAGAACACTAGGGCAGGGTGCTAACATACAAACACAGAGCACAGAACTGAGGGAAACAAAGGGTTTAAATACAATCAGGGGAAACGAGACACAGGTGCAAACAATAATGGGGGTCAAGGGAAAAACACAGGGACAAAAAGCACAATGGGGACATCTACTGACAAACAACTGGAACAACCCTGGCCAAATCCTGACATGTTTGACCAAATACAAATCTATTTCTCTGTAAACAAATTAACAACAGAATTTTAGCACACTTATAGAGAAGTGCATTCAACATGTACTGCACTGACACAAATGACTGATGATTGGTTGAAAGATTGTGGGAGCTGTACAATTAGATTTCAGTGCAGCCTTTGATATTGTTGACAATTACATATTATTGAGAAAACTTATTTGTTGTGGCTATTCCACCTCAGCCATATCGTGGATTCAGCGCTATATTTCTAATACAACTCAGAGGGTTTTCTTTAGTGGATGCTTCTCTAATGTCAAACATGTAAAATGTGGTGTACCGCAGGACAGCTTTCTAGGCCCTCTACTATTTTCTATGTTTACCAATGGCCTGCCACTGGCATTAAACAAAGCATGTGTGTGCATGTATGCTTATGATTCAACCATATACGCATCAGTAACCACAGCCAATGAAGTTACTAAAAGCCTTAACAAAGTCTCGCGGTCTGTGTTGTAATAAACTGGTCTTGAACAGTGTCATGACATTGGCCTGGGGGATAGGTTTATGACAGTCATAAATACCTCTTTACCCCTTTTTCCTCTCTCTACCCTACTGATGTTACATTTGAAAAAACCCTTGGTTAACATAGAGATTCTGGGAACATCAGAAGTTGGGGGGAAATGAACTATATTCTGGTAATCCGACCAATTGAGAAACGCGGTGGTACTTAATGAATATGATGTCAGTTCGGTTGTCATCTGAGACATTCTCATCAATGATAAAATGACATAAAATCTACAGTGGAAAGTCTACACATCAGAGTTATCGGATTCACATGGAATTGTGGTTCAATTTAAATGTTTGAATATGAAATTATTCATGATGGGATGACATGTGATTTTAGCTTCTAAAATTTGAGATTTGGGTTTTCATAAGGTAGGGCTCTGCTCAATCAGTGGCCCACCCCTGTGAAGGGATATGGGCTAAAAAACTTTTCAAACACGCCCTCCTCTCCCTTCCTATATAAAGCCTTGACAACAAGATAACCTGCTGTTCCGAGGACGCGAGGACGACGGTCCGATGTCAGAATGGTTCAGATAATACAGATAACTACAGATAACTACAGAACGAAGCCAACATCAGCGTGAGCTTTGGTTGTAAATGGTATGAACTTTTAACTCTTATTCACTACAGAAGTGATACCTCCTAGCCGTTGAGTTAGCAACAGCCGCTGCAAACAAGGCTTAGGAAGGAACAGACAGAATATCCCGTCTACCACACAACAACGTTACTAAAACTTATTCAATTACCAGCAGAGACATTCTTCAAAGGACAAAGCACTCTGTTGGGCAACACGGTCTTCCATCTACCACCAACCTACCAAAGCGCAGCTCAGAGTAAATATTTATTGCATTTTTCTTTTCCATATGAGCGGTAATTTAGTATTCATAAGATACTGTATTTACGATAGCACAGCTTCTCCCCTTTGTTCCCCAGTCTTCCCGCTCTTTCACTCAAACCCAGCCCCTTTTCTTTTGTGTGACCAGCTGTCATATCTGTTCCGCCCGCTAGGGACGTTTTCCTTTATGACATAATTGGTAATCAAGTTATGATTTAATTATATGTATGTGTAATTCTGTGTGATTAGTTAGGTTTTTATGAATAAAAAATCAAACCCAATTTTGTATTGCTATTTCAACTTGTTAGCCAGGGTTCGTGCAGATAACCAAGAATTTACAACTTTCAGATGAGACTGAATTAAGATGGCGATTAATATTACTAGGTCTTTAAGAGTTTATTCGGAAGATAACAGCTCTATAAATATTATTTTGTGGTGCCCGACTCTCTAGTTGAAACATTTACATGATTAGCTCAATCAGGTAATATTAATTACGGAGAAATTATTTTATATAATAGCATGTCATATCACTTAATCCGGCATAGCCAAAGACACGACACCAGCTCTAAAACTCAGAGCATTATATTTGGTACAAATCAACCCCCAAGTTCCAGACCTCAGCTGAATCTGGTGTTGAATGGTGTGGCTGGTGAAAACAGGTTGAGGAGACTAAATTACTTGCCGTTACCTTAGATTGTAAACTGTCATGGTCAAAACATATAGATCCAATGTAGTTTCAATGGTTGTAAAGATGGGGAGACTGTAATAAAGAGATGGGGAGAGATCTGTCCATAATAAAGAGATGGGGAGAGGTCTGTCTGTAATAAAGAGATGGGGAGAGATCTGTCCATAATAAAGAGATGGGGAGAGGTCTGTCTGTAATAAAGAGATGGGGAGAGGTCTGTCTGTAATAAAGAGATGGGGAGAGGTCTGTCTGTAATAAAGAGATGGGGAGAGGTCTGTCTGTAATAAAGAGATGGGGAGAGGTCTGTCCATAATAAAGAGATGGGGAGAGGTCTGTCTGTAATAAAGAGATGGGGAGAGGTCTGTCTGTAATAAAGAGATTGGGAGAGGTCTGTCTGTAATAAAGAGAAGGGGAGAGGTCTGTCCATAATAAAGAGATGGGGAGAGGTCTGTCTGTAATAAAGAGATGGGGTGAGGTCTGTCCATAATAAAGAGATGGGGAGAGGTCTGTCTGTAATAAAGAGATGGGGTGAGGTCTGTCTGTAATAAAGAGATGGGGAGAGATCTGTCCATAATAAAGAGATGGGGAGAGGTCTGTCTGTAATAAAGAGATGGGGAGAGGTCTGTCTGTAATAAAGAGATGGGGAGAGGTCTGTCTGTAATAAAGAGATGGGGTCTGTAATAAAGGTCTGTCTGTAATAAAGAGATGGGGAGAGGTCTGTCTGTAATAAAGAGATGGGGAGAGGTCTGTCCATAATAAAGAGATGGGGAGAGGTCTGTCTGTAATAAAGAGATGGGGAGAGGTCTGTCTGTAATAAAGAGATGGGGAGAGGTCTGTCTGTAGTAAAGAGATGGGGAGAGGTCTGTCTGTAATAAAGAGATGGGGAGAGGTCTGTCCGTAATAAATAGATGGGGAGAGGTCTGTCTGTAGTAAAGAGAGGGGGAGAGGTCTGTCTGTAATACAGAGATGGGGAGAGGTCTGTCTGTAATAAAGAGATGGGGAGAGGTCTGTCTGTAATAAAGAGATGGGGAGAGGTCTGTCTGTAATAAAGAGATGGGGAGAGGTCTGTCCATAATAAAGAGATGGGGAGAGATCTGTCTGTAATAAAGAGATGGGGAGAGGTCTGTCTGTAATAAAGAGATGGGGAGAGGTCTGTCTGTAATAAAGAGATGGGGAGAGGTCTGTCTGTAATAAAGAGATGGGGAGAGGTCTGTCCAGAATAAAGAGATGGGGAGAGATCTGTCTGTAATAAAGAGATCTGTCTGTAATAAAGAGATGGGGAGAGGTCTGTCTGTAATAAAGAGATGGGGAGAGGTCTGTCTGTAATAAAGAGATGGGGAGAGGTCTGTCTGTAATAAAGAGATGGGGAGAGGTCTGCCTGTAATAAAGAGAAGAGATGGGGAGAGGTCTGTCTGTAATAAAGAGATGGGGAGAGGTCTGTCTGTAATAAAGAGATGGGGAGAGGTCTGTCTGTAATAAAGAGATGGGGAGAGGTCTGTCTGTAATAAAGAGATGGGGAGAGGTCTGTCAGTAATAAAGTTATAGGGAGAGGTCTGTCTGTAATAAAGAGATGGGGAGAGGTCTGTCTGTAATAAAGAGATGGGGAGAGGTCTGTCTGTAATAAAGAGATGGGGAGAGGTCTGTCTGTAATAAAGAGATGGGGAGAGGTCTGTCTGTAGTAAAGAGATGGGAAGAGGTCTGTCTGTAATAAAGAGATGGGGAGAGGTCTGTCTGTAATAAAGAGATGGGGAGAGGTCTGTCTGTAATAAAGTGATAGGGAGAGGTCTGTCTGTAATACAGAGATGGGGAGAGGTCTGTCTGTAATAAAGAGATGGGGAGAGGTCTGTCTGTAATAAAGAGATGGGGAGAGGTCTGTCTGTAATAAAGAGATGGGGAGAGGTCTGTCTGTAATAAAGAGATGGGGAGAGGTCTGTCTGTAATAAAGAGATGGGGAGAGGTCTGTCTGTAGTAAAGAGATGGGAAGAGGTCTGTCTGTAATAAAGAGATGGGGAGAGGTCTGTCTGTAATAAAGAGATGGGGAGAGGCCTGTCTGTAATAAAGAGATGGGGAGAGGTCTGTCTGTAATAAAGAGATGGGGAGAGGTATGTCTGTAATAAAGTGATAGGGAGAGGTCTGTATGTAATACAGAGATGGGGAGGGGTCTGTCTGTAATACAGAGATGGGGAGAGGTCTGTCTGTAATAAAGAGATGGGGAGAGGCCTGTCTGTAATACAGAGATGGGGAGAGGTCTGTCTGTAATACAGAGATGGGGAGAGGTCTGTCTGTAATAAAGAGATGGGGAGAGGTCTGTCTGTAGTAAAGAGATGGGGAGAGGTCTGTCCATAATAAAGAGATGGGGAGAGGTCTGTCTGTAATACAGAGATGGGGAGAGGTCTGTCTGTAATACAGAGATGGGGAGAGGTTTGTCTGTAATAAAGAGATGCTCTGCTTTTTTTTTGACACCACACTCCACAAAGCAAGTCCTGCAGGCTCTACTTTTATCTTGTCTTGATTATTGTCCAGTCATACAGTCCATTCAGACCCCTTCCCCTTTTTTCACATTTTGTAATGTTCCAGCCTAAAATGAACGACATACATTTACACACACACCCCATAACGACAAAGCAAAAACAGATTTTTAGAAATGTTTTCACATGTATATAAAAACAGTACACTGTTTACATAAGTATTCAGACTCATTGTCATGAGACTCCAAACTGAGCTCAGTTTGCATCCTGTTCCATTGACCATCCTTGAGATGTTTCTGCAACTTATTAGAGTCCAACTGTGGAACATTCAATTCGATTGGAAAGGCACCTGTCTATATAAGGTTCCATAGTTGACAGAGGTCAATGGAATTGTCCATAAATCTCAAGAGACAGGATTGTGTCGAGGCACAGATCTGTGGAAGGGTACTAATACATTTCTGCAGTATTGAATGTCCCCAAGAACACAGTGACCTCCATCATTCTTAAATGGAATACGTTTGGAACCACCAAGACTCTTCCTAGAGCTGGCCGCCCGGCCAAACTGAGCAATTGGGGAGAAGAGCCTTGGTCAGTGAGGTGACCAAGCTCCAGAGTTCCTCTGTGGAGATGGGAGAACCTTCCAGAAGGACAACCATCTCTGTAGCACTCCACCAATCAGCCTTTATGGTAGAGTGACCAGACAGATGCCACTCCTCAGTAAAAGGCACATGACAGCCTGCTTGGAGTTTGCCAAACGGAACCTAAAGACTCTCAGACCATGAGAAACAAGATTCTCTGGTCTGATGAAACCAAGATTGAACTCTTTGGCCTGAATGCCAAGCGCCACATCTGAAGAAAACCAGGTACCACTCATCACCTGGCCAATACCATCCATAAAGCCATAAAGCATGGTGGTGGCAGCATCATTGTGTGGGGATATTTTTCAGCAGCTGGGACTGAAAGACTAGTCAGGTTTGAGGGAAAAATGAACGGAGCAAAGTACAGAGAGATCCTTTTTGAAAACCTGTTCCAGAACCCTCAGGACCTCAGACTGGGGTGAAAGTTCACCTTCCAACAGGACAATGACATGAAGAACACAGCCAAGACAACGCAGGAGTGGCTTCGGGAAAAGTCTCTGAATGTCGTTGAGTAGCCCAGCCAGAGCTGGATCGAACATCTCTGGAGAGACCTGACAATAGTTGTGCAGCAACACCCCGCATCCATCCTGTCAGAGGTTGAGAGGATCCGCAGAGAAGAATGGGAGAAACTCCCCAAATACAGGTGTTTTTAGATATTTAGCTACATACCCACGAAGAATGTAAGGCTGTAGTCACTGCCATAAGTGCTTCAACAAAGTACTGAGTAAAGGGCCTGAATACTTACGTACATTACTGAAAACCTGTTTTGGCTGGGTCAATATTGGGTATTGTGTTTATATTGATGAGGGCAAGACACTATTTAATGACTTTTAGAATAACGTAACAAAATGTGGAAAAAGTGAAGGGGCCTGAATACTTTACGAACGCACCCGTGTAGGGGGACCCAACCCCCGAAGTGACTGTATGTAGGGGGACCCAACCCCCGAAGTGACTGTATGTAGGGGGACCCAACCCCCGAAGTGACTGTATGTAGGGGGACCCAACCCCCGAAGTGACTGTATGTAGGGGGACCCAACCCCTGAAGTGACTGTATGTAGGGGGAGCCAACCCCCGAAATAACTCTTTGCAATAAATGACTATGTGTTGTTTTAGGAATTCAGCATTCTCTGCTTTGATCTCATCAACCCCTATTGTCTCATTGAGGTTCTGTTACCTCGTGTAGTTCTGATATCTGATTGGATTACTACTGTTGGTCAACAACAATGAAGAAGGGATGGAGGGAAGGAGGGAGGCTTCATTTCCCCTGCCTCTCTGCACGTGACACTCCTAGACAGATCCCTCTGTGACCCTTCTACGTTCTGGACCCTAGGATGGTGGGGGTTGGGGGTGGGGGGGGTCTGCATCATTCACGGGGGACGACATGCTTACTGTTGCCTTGTTTCACAGGTGCTGCCACCACACACACTATGAAACAATGTAGTCTGGAAAGAAATGGCTTCTTATGCAATTGATGTGTTTAGAGGAGAAATGGGTGTTTATAAAATCTCAACAGACCCTCTGGCTATTGCAGTGTGTGTGTGTGTGCGTGTGTGTGTCTCTGTGTGTGTGTGTGTGTGTCTCTCTGTGTGTGTGTGTGTGTGTGTGTGTGTGTGTGTGTGTGTGTGTGTGTGTGTGTGTGTGTGTGTGTGTGTGTGTGTGTGTGTGTGTGTGTGTGTGTGTGTGTGTGTGTGTGTGTGTGTGTGTGTGTGTGTGTGTGTTTGTGCACTCCATTTTGGTCCGAAAACAAATTATAATTTTGTTTTCCCAGAAAATAGAAGGAAACGCAGGTGAACCACATTTATTTATTTATTTTCTCGTTTTTTTTTCTCTTCCCTCTTTTCTCTCAGACTCGATCTTCCTCTCTTTGCTTCGTCCAAGTGTTTCTCTCACAACCACCTCTCTACCAATTAATTTAGCAACAGTCGCTTCATTCGAAAAATACATTTCAGGTCCAAACTGGTTTATAAATTGCCTGGCTGGGCTGATGAGACAGTGGATTGCACAGTCATACTGAAAAGAGTAAATAAAAGGCATTTCAACATCATAGATTTAGCCGGTGGTAACTTGTGGAATCGACACTGGCTGGCATGCGGTTTTAACCAATCAGCATTAAGGATTAGACCCACCTGATGTATGATCCAGAGTATAGGTTTGAATTGGCTTCTGCTGTTTAAATCACCACTTCGTTCAAGCTTGGGATCGATGTCACGCACGGCTCAGACCTTTGTTGTCTGGGAACGAGGCGAGGAGGGGTGGAATAGGTTTCGATATCTAAGCGTCATTATTGCAGTGTAATAACACGACCACCCTTCTGGGCCTTAATTTTAATTATGCAACAAATGTTTGACTATCCAAGTGAAATTCCTATGAATATTTATTTCACTTCATTTGTTGAGTTTTGATTGTAATGACATGGAAACATGATTTAGTGCTAAGATTGCTGCATTAGCCAGGGAGAGAAAAACTGAAGAAATAAATACAGAAATTAATGCCAATTTTAACATGCAGAGAGGAGGAGGACACTTTTCCCCAATGGATTAAGAGTCTCTAGCCTCCTGTCGTTGCCTGAGATTCAGAGGCGCTTGAAACAATAATTGTTTCTCCATGCCACAATAACTAAAGGGGTGTCACTTCTGTAGGGACCTGTGCGTGTGTGTGTGTGTGTGTGTGTGTGTGTGTGTGTGTGTGTGTGTGTGTGTGTGTGTGTGTGTGTGTGTGTGTGTGTGTGTGTGTGTGTGTGTGTGTGTGTGTGTGTGTGTGTGTGTGTGTGTGTGTATGTGTGTGTGTAAGACATTTTGATGGAGATGTCAGGTATGTTTATTTGTCTGCAATGGTGAATATTTCCAGGGTTTGGAAGCATGGTGCATATTAACGTTGCAATTGTTAATAATGGTTTGTAATAACTGATAACAGTCAGAGAGAGAGAGGAAAAAGGACAAGAACAACGACACAAAGACAGAAAATGGTTTGAATAATGGGCCACTTTCCTGTTTAATATTATTGTGATGAAGAATGAAACGAGGGAGAACAGGGGACGGGAGGAGACGAGAGGAGGGGAGAGAGGAGGGGAGGAGGGGAGAGGAGAAGGGAGGATGGGGAGAGAGGAGGGGAGAGGAGACGAGAGGAGGGGAGAGGAGATGGAAGGAGGGGAGAGAGGAGGGGAGAGGAGACGGGAGGAGGGGGAGAGAGGAGGGGAGAGGAGACGGGAGGATGGGGAGAGAGGAGACGGGAGGATGGGGAGAGAGGAAGGAGAGGGGAGACGAGGCGGGAGGAGGGGAGAGGAGACGAGAGGAGGGGAGAGGAGGGGAGAGAGGAGGGGAGAGGAGACGGGAGGAGGGGAGAGGAGACGGGAGGAGGGGAGAGAGGAGACGGGGAGAGGAGACGGTAGGAGGGGGGAGAGAGGAGGGAGAGGAGGAGGGAGAGGAGACGGGAGGAAGGAGGGGAGAGAGGAGGGGAGAGGAGACGGGAGGAGGGGAGGAGGAGAGGGAGGGGAGAGGAGAGGGGAGGGGACGGGAGAGGAGGGGAGAAGGAGACGGGAGGATGGGGAGAGAGGGAGGGGAGAGAGAGGCGGGAGGGGAGGGGAGAGAGGATGGGAGGGGAGAGGGGTTACGGGAGGAGGGGGGGAGAGAGGAGGGGGAGGAGGGAGGGGAGAGAGATGGGAGGAGGGGAGGGAGAGAGGAGGGTAGAGGAGACGGGGAGGAGGGGAGAGAGGGGGGGGAGGGAGAGGAGGGGAGAGGAGACGGGAGGAGGAGAGAGAGGAGGGGAGAGGAGACAGGGGGGGAGAGGGGGGAGAAGAGACGGGAGGATGGGGAGAGAGGAGGGGAGAGGAGACGGGAGGAGGGGAGAGAGGAGGGGAGAGGGGTTACGGGAGGAGGGGAGAGAGGAGGGGAGAGGAGGGGAGAGAGATGGGAGGAGGGGAGAGAGGAGGGTAGAGGAGACGGGAGGAGGGGGAGAGGAGGGGGAGAGAGGAGGGGAGAGGGAGGGGACGGGAGGAGGGAGAGAGGAGGGGGGAGAGAGGATGGGAGAGGAGACGGCAGGATGGGGAGAGAGGAGGGGAGAGGAGACGGGAGGATGGGGAGAGAGAAGGGGAGAGGAGACGGGAGGATGGGGAGAGAGGAGGGGAGAGGAGATGGGAGGGGGGGAGAGAGGAGGGGAGAGGAGACGGGAGGAGCTGAGAGAGGAGGGGAGAGGAGACGGGAGGACGGGAGGGGGGGAGAGGAGGGGAGAGGACACGGGAGGAGGGGGAAGAAGAGACGGGAGGAGGGGAGAGGAGGGGAGGGGGAGAGGAGACGGGAGGAGGGGAGAGGAGGGGAGAGGGAGAGGGGGGAGGGGAGAGGAGGGGGGAGACGGGAGGAGGGGGAGAGGAGGGGAGAGGAGGGGGAGGGGGAGGGGAGAGGAGAGGGGGAGGAGGGGAGAGGAGGAGGAGGGGAGGAGGGGGAGAGGGAGGGGGAGAGGAGACGGGAGGAGGGGAGAGGAGGGGAGAGGTCCAAGGGGTGTCAAAAGGGGAGATGCACAGCTACAGTGGAACTGTATCAAATTAATGAATCTCATTATGTAGTTGTTATTCCATTTATTCTGGTAATGACCAAACTAGCCGTTAATTTGTTGCCTCCCTCTGTCATCCTCTCTATCTCTCTCTCTCTCTCTCTCTCTCTCGCTGTCTCTCTCTGTCTCCCTCACTGCCTCCCTCTCACAAATATAGACCTATCGTGATGGACACTGATTTGTTGTACACCCTGTCCTCAAGTCTCATCAGTTCATGCAAAGCTTTTCTCAACATGCAGTAAAGCAAACCTATCGCCCCTTCTTGTTAGGTTGTGTTATCACACACCTCCCTCCCATAAGGAGTTTACTCAGCTTGTCCTCTTCCAGCCGCAGAGTCCTTCCCTCTTCCTTAGCTGTACTTAAAACACTATCAGCTGGGTAGCCTAGTGGTTAGAGCGTTGGACTAGTAACCGGAAGGTTGCGAGTTCAAACCCCCGAGCTGACAAGGTACAAATCTTCAAGTCTTTCTTCGCCTGAATGGGCCCACTATTCCGAGGTCGTCATTGAAAGTAAGAAATTGTTCTTTAACTGACTTGCCTAGTTAAATAAAGAACGAGCTTCCGTATTCACCCCTGTGGGTTTCCAGACGCTCTCAGAGCAGTGAAAGCTCCTCTGTGTACTGTCTACATGTCTTTTAGAAGGAGTTTGGGCATCGGGATGTTATTGTTCAGCCATAAAATACATTCCCCTGTGTTAGCCACTCCTATCTCTTGTTTGTGTGTGGACAGGTGCTCGGCATATGATGTGTAGCTTGGAGCGTGATTTCATAGCGTTCGGCTACCAGACCCTTCGCAAACAAACTTTTTTTGTGTGAATTTGCAGCAGTTAACACCCTTACTTCGACTTGAAGAATAAAAAAGCAGTACTCCCTTAGTAGTTCACAATACCCCCCACATATAGTACTCCCTTAGTAGATCACAATACCCCCCACATACAGTACTCCCTTATGGTATATATACAGTACTCCCTTAGTAGTTCACAATACCCCCACATACAGTACTCCCTTAGTAGTTCAAAATACCCCCCACATACAGTACTCCCTTAGTAGTTCACAATACCCCCCACATACAGTTCTCCCTTAGTAGTTCACAATACCCCCCTCATACAGTACTCCCTTATGGTATATATACAGTACTCCCTTAGTAGTTCACAATACACCCCACATACAGTACTCCCTTAGTAGTTCACAATACCCCCACATACAGTACTCCCTTAGTAGTTCAAAATACCCCCCACATACAGTACTCCCTTAGTAGTTCACAATACCCCCCACATGCAGTACTCCCTTAGTAGATCACAATACCCTCCACATACAGTACTCCCTTAGTAGTTCACAATACCCCCCACATTCAGTACTCCCTTAGTAGTTCACAATACCCCCCCACATACAGTACTCCCTTAGTAGTTCACAATACCCCCCACATACAGTACTCCCTTAGTAGTTCACAATACCCCCCACATACAGTACTCCCTTAGTAGTTCACAATACCCCCACATACAGTTCTCCCTTAGTAGTTCACAATACCCCCCTCATACAGTACTCCCTTATGGTATATATACAGTACTCCCTTAGTAGTTCACAATACACCCCTCATACAGTACTCCCTTGTGGTATATGTACAGTACTCCCTTAGTAGTTCACAATACACCCCTCATACAGTACTCCCTTATGGTATACATACAGTACTCCCTTAGTAGTTCACAATAACCCCCACATACAGTACTCCCTTAGTAGTTCACAATAACCCCCACATACAGTAGTCCCTTAGTAGTTCACAATACCACCCACATACAGTACTCCCTTAGTAGTTCACAATACCCCCCACATACAGTACTCCCTTAGTAGTTCACAATAACCCCCACATACAGTACTCCCTTATGGTATACATACAGTACTCCCTTAGTAGTTCACAATACCCCCCACATACAGTACTCCCTTAGTAGTTCACAATACCCCCCCACATACAGTACTCCCTTATGGTATATATATACAGTACTCCCTTAGTAGTTCACAATACCCCCACATACAGTACTCCCTTAGTAGTTCACAATACCCCCACATACAGTACTCCCTTAGTAGTTCACAATACCCCCCACATACAGTACTCCCTTATGGTATATATATACAGTACTCCCTTAGTAGTTCACAATACCCCCACATACAGTACTCCCTTAGTAGTTCACTTAGTAGTTCTTAATACAATACCCCCAAATACAGTACTCCCTTAGTAGTTCACAATACCCCCCACATACAGTAATCCCTTAGTAGTTCACCATATCCCCCACATACAGTACTCCCTTATGGTATACATACAGTACTCCCTTAGTAGTTCACAATAACCCCACATACAGTACTCCCGTATGGTTTACATTCAGTACTCCCTTAGTAGTTCACAATACCCCCCCACATACAGTAGTCCCTTAGTAGTTCACAATATCCCCCTCATACAGTACTCCCTTAGTAGTTCACAATACCCCCCACATACAGTACTCCCTTAGTAGTTCGCAATACCCCCCACATACAGTACTCCCTTATGGTATGCATACAGTACTCCCTTAGTAGTTCACAATACCCCCCACATACAGTACTCCCTTATGGTATATGTACAGTACTCCCTTAGTAGTTCACAATACCCCCCACATACAGTATTCCCTTATGGTATACAGACAGTACTACCTTAGTAGTTCACAATACCCCCCTCATACAGTACTCCCTTATGGTATATATACAGAACTCCCTTAGTAGTTCACAATAACCCCCACATACAGTACTCCCTTATGGTATATATACAGTACTCCCTTAGTAGTTCACAATACACCCCTCATACAGTACTCCCTCATGGTATATGTACAGTACTCCCTTAGTAGTTCAAAATACACCCCTCATACAGTACTCCCTTATGGTATATGTACAGTACTCCCTTAGTAGTTCACAATACCCCCCTCATACAGTACTCCCTTATGGTATATATACAGTACTCCCTTAGTAGTTCACAATAACCCCCACATACAGTACTCCCTTATGGTATACATACAGTACTCCCTTAGTAGTTCAAAATACCCCCCACATACAGTACTCCCTTAGTAGTTCACAATACCCCCCACATACAGTACTCCCTTATGGTATACATACAGTACTCCCTTAGTAGTTCACAATAACCCGCACATACAGTACTCCCTTAGTAGTTCACAATACCCCCCACATACAGTACTCCCTTAGTAGTTCACAATACCCCCCACATACAGTACTCCCTTATGGTATATATACAGAACTCCCTTAGTAGTTCACAATACCCCCCACATACAGTACTCCCTTATGGTATACATACAGTACTCCCTTAGTAGTTCACAATACCCCCCACATACAGTACTCCCTTATGGTATACATACAGTACTCCCTTAGTAGTTCACAATACCCCCCACATACAGTACTCCCTTATGGTATACATACAGTACTCCCTTAGTAGTTCACAATACCCCCCACATACAGTACTCCCTTATGGTATACATACAGTAGTCCCTTAGTCGTTCACAATACCCCCCACATACAGTACTCCCTTATGGTATACATACAGTACTCCCTTAGTAGTTCACAATACCCCCCACATACAGTACTCCCTTAGTAGTTTACAATACCCCCCACATACAGTACTACCTTAGTAGTTCACAATACCCCTCTCATACAGTACTCCCTCATGGTATACATACAGTACTCCCTTAGCTGTAGTTCACAAGACCTCCCTCATACAGTACTCCCTTATGGTATACATACAGTACTCCCTTAGTAGTTCACAATAACCCCACATACAGTACTCCCGTATGGTTTACATTCAGTACTCCCTTAGTAGTTCACAATACCCCCCCACATACAGTAGTCCCTTAGTAGTTCACAATACCCCCACATACAGTACTCCCTTATGGTATACATACAGTACTCCCTTAGTAGTTCACAATACCCCCCACATACAGTACTCCCTTATGGTATATATACAGTACTCCCTTAGTAGTTCACAATAACCCCCTCATACAGTACTCCCTTAGTAGTTTACAATACCCCCCACATACAGTACTACCTTAGTAGTTCACAATACCCCTCTCATACAGTACTCCCTCATGGTATACATACAGTACTCCCTTAGTAGTTCACAATACCCCCCACATACAGTAGTCCCTTAGTAGTTTACAATACCCCCCACATACAGTACTCCCTTAGTAGTTCACAATACCCCCCTCATACAGTACTCCCTTAGTAGTTCACAATACCCCCCACATACAGTACTCCCTTTTGGTATACATACAGTACTCCCTTAGTAGTTCACAATAACCCGCACATACAGTACTCCCTTCCTCCTGCTGTATTGTATACATACAGTACTCCCTTCCTCCTGCAGTATGGTATACATACAGTACTCCCTTCCTCCTGCAGTATGGTATACATACAGTACTCCCTTCCTCCTGCAGTATGGTATACATACAGTACCCCCTTCCTCCTGCAGTATGGTATACATAGAGTACTCCCTTCTCCCTGCAGTGTGGTATACATACAGTACTCCCTTCCTCCTGCAGTATGGTATACATACAGTACTCCCTTCCTCCTGCAGTATGGTATACATACAGTACTCCCTTCTCCCTGCAGTATGGTATACATACAGTACTCCCTTCCTCCTGCAGTATGGTATACATACCGTACTCCCTTCCTCCTGCAGTATGGTATACATACAGTACTCCCTTCTCCCTGCAGTATGGTATACATACAGTACTCCCTTCCTCCTGCAGTATGGTATACATACAGTACTCCCTTCCTCCTGCAGTATGGTATACATACAGTACTCCCTTCCTCCTGCAGTATGGTATACATACAATACTCCCGACCCCCTACGTTTACCTATTTTATACTTTAACTGTATCCCCTACACTTTTTAAACTTAACCTCCTGTCCTCTGTGCCACGGAATTGAACCCCCTTTGCCCGGGCGTCCCTCCCACCTGTAGTCCAGCTAGTGACCCCGACGCCATCTTATTCTCTCTTGTAGCCGTTCCGCCGAGTGACCTTCTCGGTGGTGAGCCAACCCCAGGACCCACACCAGCAGGGATCGCTGCAGAGCTGCTACGACAGCGGGCTGGAGGAGTCGGAGACGCCCAGCAGCAAGAGCTCTTCGGGGGGCCCCAGGCTGGGTGCGTTGCCCCTGCCCGAGGACAGCTACGAGAGGACCACGCCGGATGGCAGTGTCGGTGAGGCAGAGCATATGGAAAATGGTAGGGGCAAACACGAGAGAGCAGATATAAAGTGCAATACACATTGAGACATATATTCTACACTGAGTATACAGGTGAACAGCGAGGTAGATACAGATTGATGTAGATGTTTACTTCCCAACGTGTAGGAGGTGGTATTGTGCGTTATGGGTGTGAGTTGGATTTTTAAGGTTGATTTTGAACAGGGAAGTGAGGTCTGGATCGTTAGGGAGTGTTTGATATGCCCTCTGGACATGAATACTGCAGCTAGTGCAGGTTGAGTTTAATTTGAGACCATGTATGCATTCATCAAGTGAATATAATCTGAAGCACAGGCAGGTTTTGCTTTAGCCTTTGATGCACACGCTCCTCGTCTCGTCTTGAAAGACCTGGGTTAATTTGATTAAGTTTGAGTAGATGTAATACCCTTTTTGAATTTATTTCCATATTAGATCAAGGCCTTGGTAGTTAATCTTCCGGTATGTTCTTTGGACCGCGTCCCCTTGCTAGTTGAATTTCATCTAAACCAACTGTTCATCTACCTTGTTGGATTGATTTTCTACGTGATCTTTATTCCCCCCTACTTTTCCATGTCCCATTGTATCCTTCGAAGGCATTGAGCTAGATTCTAGAACAAGCCAACTGCAGTACAGATGGATCCATGAGGATTCACTGTCTGACGGTGGTTTATTCGTCTATAAACAGTGGTTTGCACGTGGAGCTGATTCTCTTGTAGATTTTAAAGGGATGGAAGATGCCCCAAAGCATGTTACCTTCGCTTCCTCCTTCGGCTCCGTTTCTACCTTTGGTTTAGCACAAACTATCATCGAAAGACACTTCCTGTTTACACACTGTATTATGTGACTTAGAATCAAAACCACAAAGCTGTTTTATCTTGCCATTGCTGAATCTGCAGCCCTAGTAGATGTATTCTGTGGCGCGGGTTTAGAGGTAATGCATCCACTAATAGCCTGGTTTAGATCTAACAAGCTTTGGCCATTTTAAGACTGTAAGCCTGAGCAGGGTGACTTTACGAGTGGCTGAAGATCAGGATATTCAAATTGCGTAAATCTTCTGTGATTTCCTTGTGTGCAATGTTTCAAGGCTTTGTGTCCCACAGTTTATCTGAGGGGAAGTCAAACCTTGTCACATCTGCAGTCCAAATAAAGTCCATGTTTTTATAATTCCTAATCTAACTACATTTCTATAAAGATGATAGGAGACCGGAATTTGACCTATAGGTTGTCAATCTGTCTGACTTGGAAATGAACCTGCGCATAGATTTACCAACAGACAGAAACACAGACACAGACACAGAAAGACAGGCAGGCAGACAGGCAGACAGACAGACAGACAGACAGACAGACAGATCCAGACAGATCCAGACAGATAGACCGATCCAGACAGATAGACCGATCCAGACAGACAGACCGATCCAGACAGATAGACCGATCCAGACAGACAGACCGATCCAGACAGATAGACCGATCCAGACAGACAGACAGACAGACAGACAGGCAGACAGACAGACAGACAGACAGACAGACAGACAGACAGACAGACAGACAGACAGACAGACAGACAGACAGACAGACAGACATACAGACAGACAGACAGATAGACCGATCCAGACAGACAGACAGATCCAGACAGATAGACCGATCCAGACAGATAGACCGATCCAGACAGACAGACCGATCCAGACAGATAGACCGATCCAGACAGACAGACCGATCCAGACAGATAGACCGATCCAGACAGACAGACAGACAGACAGACAGACAGACAGACAGACAGACAGACAGACAGACAGACAGACAGACAGACAGACAGACAGACAGACATACAGACAGACAGACAGATAGACCGATCCAGACAGACAGACAGATCCAGACAGATAGACCGATCCAGACAGACAGACAGACAGACAGACAGACAGATATACCGATCCAGACAGACAGACAGACAGACAGACAGACAGACAGACAGACAGACAGATAGACCGATCCAGACAGATAGACAGATCCAGACAGATAGACCGATCCAGACAGATCCAGACAGATAGACCGATCCAGACAGATAGACCGATCCAGACAGATAGACCGATCCAGACAGATAGACCGATCCAGACAGATAGACAGATCCAGACAGACAGACAGACAGACCGATCCAGACAGACAGACAGACAGACAGACAGATAGACCGATCCAGACAGATAGACAGATCCAGACAGATAGACCGATCCAGACAGATAGACCGATCCAGACAGACAGACACAATGTTCAACTCTGGGTATCTCAAATGAGCTTTTTAATTGAGCCATTCTCTGAGAACATTGAGGCTACTTAATGTAGATTAAAAACACTTTGTGTGTCAGATGACTCAGGTCTACTCAGTGTGGGCTGGGGGCAGCTGGGATTTAAGGCCTCTCTTTCGGAACAATAGCTGACCATTTACGGGCCAAATTAGCCGCAATTAAAGGCTCGTTTCAATTTGGTCTGCTCTTAAAGTAATTGGAAAGAAGGAATCAATATGAGACAGGTAGATTAGATCAAAACTGGGTCTGCCTATCAATCAAGTCCACTGAGGTCAAAAAAGAGAAAGAGTTGAAAAAAACACACACACTTTTGTTGGAAAAGATGGAAATGAAAGTGTTTGATTACTGCTATAGAGAGCAGAGGAGGCTGCTGAGGGGAGGACGGCTCAAAGTAATGGCCGGAATGGAGCGGATGGAACGCCATCAAACACATGGAAACCATGGAGACCACGTGCTTGATGGATTTGATACCGTTCCCACTGATTCCCCCTCTAGCAATTACCATAAGCCCGTCCTCCCCTATTAAGATGCCAGCACTCTCCTCTGGCAGAGAGATCCGTTCTGAATTGGGCTTTGTATTTCTGTGGTCTCTCATTTGCTCTATGTGGAAAAACAACGTCAAGGTCAAACACGGCAAGGTAGATGAATGGTAGACAAGTATAGAATCAGAACAGTGACCACTACACACAATCTTAAAGGAGGATCAATTCTGTGTGTGTTGTGTGTGTGTGTGTGTGTGTGTGTGTGTGTGTGTGTGTGTGTGTGTGTGTGTGTGTGTGTGTGTGTGTGTGTGTGTGTGTGTGTGTGTGTGTGTCCTTTTTGCCTCTGCTTTTTGCCTCTGTATGTTTCTCCTAGTTGATGTATTCTGTGGCAGGGGAAAAACCAGTCAGGGTTTAGAGGTAATGGACCCACTAATAGGCTGGTTGAGATAGAACAAGCTGTGGCCGTCCTCAGTGTGTATGTTTCTCAGCTACCTTTTTCACCACACACGTTATCTATATCTCCAATTTCTATCTTATAATATCTATATTTTCTCAATTGCGAAAATGAATTGCAGTATACTAGTCTCTGTCCCAGACACAGAAAGCTTTACACTTTTGATACTTGTAGCTACCTTTCGGTTACAACGCTGTAACCATGAGGCTCCCTGCCGCCCCTAAATGATTGGCCAAAGCACTATAACCCTTCCAAAGGGAGGCTATGTCAGTCTACTGCCTCCCTCGTACATCAGTCACAGCACACGCAGACTCCCCAGCGCTACGTTGAGTCCCCAGCGCTACGTTGACTCCCCGGCGCTACGCAGACTCCCCAGCGCTACGCTGACTCCCCGGCGCTACGTTGACTCCCCGGCGCTACGTTGACTCCCCGGCGCTACGTTGACTCCCCGGCGCTACGTTGACTCCCCGGCGCTACGTTGACTCCCCGGCGCTACGTTGACTCCCCGGCGCTACGTTGACTCCCCCCGGCGCTACGTTGACTCCCGGCGCTACGTTGACTCCCGGCGCTACGTTGACTCCCCGGCGCTACGTTGACTCCCCGGCGCTACGTTGACTCCCCGGCGCTACGTTGACTCCCCGGCGCTACGTTGACTCCCCGGCGCTACGCAGACTTTGGAGGGTGGAGGGTTCACAATGCATCAGGACTGTCCCAGTCTGGTTATTCCATCTCCGTGGAGAAAGGGGGTTGAAATGTTATCCTGATTCACACCAAGCAGAGATAACGTTGGCTGTCAAGTGCATAGAGACTGTAGATCAGAAAGTGCAGAAAAATCATGTTCAATTAGTCACTAAACTCCCCAACTCCTTCCAAACTCTGTGTCATAGAGTATTACTACTGCTGACTTAGGCTAAGCTAAAGTCTGTGTTATTTAGTAATGCTATGAGATACAAAGAGAGAGAGAGAGAGAGAGAGAGAGAGAGAGAGACAAGAGAGAGAGAGAGAGAGCGAGAGAGAGAGAGAGAGTCACAGAGACATACAGTCACTTAAAGTCACAGAGTGAGAAGTGGAAGGTATGAGAGAAATATAGCATGTTATTTAAAGGTAGGAAGAGCAAAGGTACTAACTATTCGTCTATACCTGTTGTTTACGAAGCGTGTGACAAATAACATTTGATTTGAATTAATATATGATGCCAGAGAGAGGTAAAGAGACATGTATGTGTGAGAGAGATCTAGCAACATGTATGTGTGATGCGCAGGCTGAGAGAGTGGAACGCAAGAGTTGGAGCAGGGTGCTGCTAGCATTAGCATGCATAGAGAAGAGTTGGAGAGATGGAGCAGGGTGCTGCTAGCATTAGCATGCATAGAGAAGCATTGAAGAGTTGGAGCAGGGTGCTGCTAGCATTAGCATGCATAGAGAAGCATTGAAGAGTTGGAGCAGGGTGCTGCTAGCATTAGCATGCATAGAGAAGCATTGAAGAGTTGGAGCAGGGTGCTGCTAGCATTAGCATGCATAGAGAAGAGTTGGAGAGATGGAGCAGGGTGCTGCTAGCATTAGCATGCATAAAGAAGAGTTGGAGAGATGGAGCAGGGTGCTGCTAGCATTAGCATGCATAGAGAATAGTTGGAGAGATGGAGCAGTGTTCAGCTAGCATTAGCATGCATAGAGGGAAGTCTCTTGATTTGGCTGCAGTGAGACATCCTCTCATCTCTCCTCCTCTTTCTCTTTCCTCTCTGTCCTGCTGGGTGTTGAGAGGGAAATCTCTGGGCGCTGCCACTGGTTCACAAACATCATTAAGCGCCTGGAGCCCTGCTCAATGCAAAGTGCCGCATCGTAACCATTGCATTTATCACTCAGGTTCACGCTTTAGGCCTTTCTCTCTCTGTCTGTCTCTCTCGTTCTCTTTCACTCTCTGTCCCTCCCTCCCTCCCTCCCTCCCTCCCTCCCTCCCTCCCTCCCTCCCTCCCTCCCTCCCTCCCTCTCCCTCCCTCTCCCTCCCTCCCCCTCCCTCCCTCCCTCCCTCCCTCCCTCCCTCCTCTCTCTCTCTGTCTCTCTCGTGCTCTTTCACTCTCTCTCTCTGTCCCTCCCTCCCTTCCTCCTCTCTCTCTCTCTGTCTCTCTCTCGCTCTCTTTCACCCTCCCTCTCTGTCCCTCCCTCCCTTCCTCCTCTCTCTCTCTCTCTCTGTCTGTCTCTCTCTCTTGCTCTCTCTCTCTCTCTCTCTCTCTGTCTTTCTCATTCATTCCCTCTGTCTCACAGCCATGTTTTCTGACTGCCTACAGAAGCACGGTAGATCATGATGTTATTGTTGTGTTATCCGTGAGTGGGGTGGCACGTCTTAGAGGAACTCAGTTCATTAAGCCCCAATCCCAGGGCCAGATGGTTAAGAGAGCCCATTTAATTAAAGCCATTCATATTTCAAGAGCTTAGCAGCACTGATGCAGTTGCCTGCCTTATTTCCCCGACCCGGGTGGAACGATGACAGAAAGTGTGTTTGGGTAAAGTCTGAAGACACACAAATACAATAAACATTACACACACACACACCTATCTAGTGGTGAATACGACAAGGGCTATTGGCCGATTGGATTCATCGTGTAATTGTATTGGCTGATTGGATTCATCGTGTAATTGTATTGGCCGATTGTATTCATTGGGCGTGTTTGCTACTGTACATGTGGCAGTGTATGCATAAACATGTGTGGGTTGGGCCTCCCATTCAGAGCAGTGTAGTGGAAAATCACACACTCGGAGACCTCACGCCGTCAATATGTGTTTCACCCTCCCCAATCGCCCTCTCCAAGGTCATATTGTCCATGTGTACACACACTGTACAAGAACATAGTTAAAAACACTGTTGCTGACACTTCAAATCAGCCACACAGTGGAATGTCTGCCCGCATGTATCTTAGTCAGTTATGCATCCTTACTCCTGAGTATGTGTGTGTGTGTTTGCGTGTGTGTGTGCATGTGCTTGTGTGTGTGTATTGGGCAGCCAGTATGTGTGCATTGCCCTAACGAACAATCTCTAGCGAACGGTCTCTAACGAACGGTCTCTAACGAACAGTCTCTAGTGAATGGTCTCTAACGAGCAGTCTCTAACGAGCAGTCTCTAGAGAACGGTCTCTAACGAGCAGTCTCTAGTGAGCAGTCTTTAGCGAACGGTCTCTAACGAGCTGTCTCTAGTGAGCAGTCTCTAGAGCGTGTGTGTGTGCATGTGCTTGTGTGTGTGTATTGGGCAGCCAGTATGTGTGCATTACCCTAACGAACAATCTCTAGCGAACGGTCTCTAACGAACGGTCTCTAACGAACGGTTTCTAACGAACAGTCTCTAGTGAATGGTCTCTAACGAGCAGCCTCTAACGATCAGTCTCTAGCGAACGGTCTCTAACGAACAATCTCTAGCAAATGGTCTCTAACAAACGGACTCTAACGAACAATCTCTAGCGAATGGTCTCCAACGAACAGTCTCTAACGAACGGTTTCTAATGAACAGTCTCTAGTGAATGGTCTCTAACGAACAGTCTCTAGCGAACGGTCTCTAACGAACAGTCTCTAACGAGCAGTCTCTAGAGAACGGTCTCTAACGAGCAGTCTCTAGTGAGCAGTCTTTAGCGAGTGGTCTCTAACGAGCTGTCTCTAGTGAGCAGTCTCTAGAGAACGGTCTCTAACGAGTCTCTTACAAACAGTCTGTAACAAGCATTTTCTAATAAACAGTTTCTATCTTGATGCATACCTAGAGCCCCTCCCTCCCTCCATTGGTCCTCCACCCCTCATGACAGGAGGAATGATTGATCACTACCCCTATAAACCAGGCAGATATTCAAATCAGACGCAGGTGTCATATAAAGTACACACAATAGCATACTGGACATGTCCAGTCAGACCAGCTAGTCTATACAATGACAGTACAAAGTATCTAGTATAGTCTCCATCATAACAGAGTAACATAAAATACAGAGTGTATACACTGACAGTACACAGTATCTAGTATAGTCTCCATCATAACAGAGTAACATAAAATACAGAGTGTATACACTGACAGTACACAGTATCTAGTATAGTCTCCATCATAACAGAGTAACATGAATTACAAGAAAAGAAGGATCACCAGAAAGATGAGTCCCCCATTGTCCTGTGTTTGGCTTTGTCCTCTGAGCTGTACTGTGGAAGACAAGAGGGCAAACACACACACACACACACACACACACACATACAGCCATGTAATGTGGACCTGAACATTGGGGTGTTTGTGTGTACCGAGGCACGGACTGACTCCCACTCTGACCAAGGTAAATGTATCTAGGTGTGGGGGAGACTAGAGTAGATATGCTGCAGACATTTTGAGACTAGTACAAAGGAAAGCACCACAGAGAAGAAGGCGGCCATGTTGTTTTGGAGGGAAATATTTGTCCCTTTATATGTGTCCACTTCCGTTGTTATAGTACACTGTCGTGAGAAACAGACAGCATTTCAGGAGTCATTTTCATTTTATTTATCCGTTATTTTACCAGGTAAGTTGACTGAGAACACGTTCTCATTTACAGCAACGACCTGGGGAATAGTTACAGGGGAGAGGAGGGGGATTAGACAACGACCTGGGGAACAGTTAGAGGGGAGAGGAGGGGGATTAGACAACGACCTGGGGAATAGTTACAGGGGAGAGGAGGACGATTAGACAACGACCTGGGGAATAGTTACAGGGGAGAGGAGGGGGATTAGACAACAACCTGGGGAATAGTTACAGGGGAGAGGAGGGGGATTAGACAACAACCTGGGGAATAGTTACAGGGGAGAGGAGGGGGATTAGACAACGACCTGGGGAATAGTTACAGGGGAGAGGAGGGGGATTAGACAACGACCTGGGGAATAGTTACAGGGGAGAGGAGGGGGATTAGACAACGACCTGGGGAATAGTTACAGGGGAGAGGAGGGGGGATTAGACCACGACCTGGGGAATAGTTACAGGGGAGAGGAGGGGATTAGACAACGACCTGGGGAATAGTTACAGGGAGAGGAGGGGGATTAGACAACGACCTGGGGAATAGTTACAGGGGAGAGGAGGGGGATTAGACAACGACCTGGGGAATAGTTACAGGGAGAGGAGGGGATTAGACAACGACCTGGGGAATAGTTACAGGGGAGAGGAGGGGGATTAGACAACGACCTGGGGAATAGTTACAGGGGAGAGGAGGGGGATTAGACAACGACCTGGGGAATAGTTACAGGGAGAGGAGGGGGATTAGACAACGACCTGGGGAATAGTTACAGGGGAGAGGAGGGGATTAGACAACGACCTGGGGAATAGTTACAGGGGAGAGGAGGGGGATTAGACAACGACCTGGGGAATAGTTACAGGGGAGAGGAGGAGGATTAGACAACGACCTGGGGAATAGTTACAGGGAGAGGAGGGGGATTAGACAACGACCTGGGGAATAGTTACAGGGAGAGGAGGGGGATTAGACAACAACCTGGGGAACAGTTAGAGGGGAGAGGAGGGGGATTAGACAACGACCTGGGGAATAGTTACAGGGGAGAGGAGGGGGATTAGACAACAACCTGGGGAATAGTTACATGGGAGAGGAGGGGGATTAGACAACGACCTGGGGAATAGTTACAGGGGAGAGGAGGGGGATTAGACAACGACCTGGGGAATAGTTACAGGGAGAGGAGGGGGATTAGACAACGACCTGGGGAATAGTTACAGGGGAGAGGAGGGGGATTAGACAACAACCTGGGGAATAGTTACAGGGGAGAGGAGGGGGGATTAGACAACGACCTGGGGAATAGTTACAGGGGAGAGGAGGGGGATTAGACAACGACCTGGGGAATAGTTACAGGGGAGAGGAGGGGGATTAGACAACGACCTGGGGAATAGTTACAGGGGAGAGGAGGGGATTAGACAACGACCTGGGGAATAGTTACAGGGGAGAGGAGGGGGATTAGACAACGACCTGGGGAATAGTTACAGGGGAGAGGAGGGGGATTAGACAACGACCTGGGGAATAGTTACAGGGGAGAGGAGGGGGATTAGACAACGACCTGAGGAATGCAGGGTGGTATGCTGCTGGCAAATACTCAAATAAACCAAAGAAAATGACAGACATGTTGTTTTGGAGGGTAAAGAGGTTTTCACATCACATATTGCCACTTCTATTGGAATATTACAATGCATTCTTCAATATCCTGTACATCTATGTTTGGACAGAGACCTACACTTCTAGAGGGACTAGCATGGTTTGAGAGCCACAATGGAAGGAGACATGAGTGGTTTGTCAATGAGGGCCAGTACAGTCCTACCAAACCTCTGTGTGTGGATTTTAGGTGCAACTAAGCGTCAACTAGTCAATTTGGCGCGCTTCCAAACACACTGGCACATGCTATCTGAGAGAAAAATCAAATTCTGCACCAGCTGTTGATTTGAAATGTTCCTGCTTTAATTTTTTTATTTATCGTTGTTTCGCTCCCTCAATCTCTCTTGGTTTCTTGGTGGGACATCTGTGTCAGCTTGTGAAGGGGGGGAAACAGGTGGGGTGGTCTGCAATGAAGACAAACAAAACACCTTGGAAGCATTCAGCCAATTCCTCCCTGTCCTCCATGTTCTCCCCTATACTCTATCTGTCTCCCCTATACTCTATCTGTCTCCCCTATACTCTATCTGTCTCCCCTATACTATCTGTCTCCACTATACTCTATCTGTCTCCCATATAATATCTGTCTCCCCTAAACTCTATCTGTCTCCCCTATACTATCTGTATCCCCTATACTATCTGTCTCCCCTATACTCTATCTGTCTCCCCTATACTCTATCTGTCTCCCCTATACACTATCTGTCTCCCCTATACTCTATCTGTCTCCCCTATACTCTATCTGCCTCCCCATACTATATCTGTCTCCCCTATACTCTATCTGTCTCCCCTATACACTATCTGTCTCCCCTATACACTATCTGTCTCCCCTATACACTAGCTGTCTCCCCTATACTATATCTGTCTCCCCTATACTCTATCTGTCTCCCCTATACACTAGCTGTCTCCCCTATACTCTATCTGTCTCCCC
>NW_027008447.1:35000-40000 GCF_036934945.1 Oncorhynchus masou masou | reverse complement strand
TGTGTGTGTGTGTGTGTGTGTGTGGTATTGTCTCTGTGTAAGTGTTGGCTGTTTCCTTTTCCTGTGTGTATCTTTGCGTGAGACAGTGTATAACAACTTGACATGTCCTTCTCTTCCCAGCCTCGTCTCCTCTACTGTATCATAATACGCATTAACGTCTCTTACAAGAGAATGAGCCAGTCTGAAGCAGAAGACCCCAGTCAATGACCCTTGAACCAAATAGC
Source organism: Oncorhynchus masou masou (assembly GCF_036934945.1). Taxonomy (NCBI): domain Eukaryota; kingdom Metazoa; phylum Chordata; class Actinopteri; order Salmoniformes; family Salmonidae; genus Oncorhynchus; species Oncorhynchus masou. The sequence goes on along the minus strand of NW_027008447.1, from coordinate 39,776 downwards.
CTTTAGCACTAAGTCACCCCTGACCTAAGACACATTCACATGATCTTCATACTTGCCCTTTACCTAAAGCACATCCTCAGGAACAACATTGAGGCTCATAGCATTTCAATTGGTTTATTGTATTGCAATGAATGCAATGAATGGGACATTCGCACGATGAGAGGTGTTCATGAATACTATTATCGTATTATACAGTAGGTGATGTTGTTTGAATAGACAGGACTTCGCTTGCATGCCCTCAAGGTGGCGGGAACCGTGATTGAAATATGAATGAATACAGGCACTACCTACATGACAGGGAGGTAGGACTGCCTACATATTAGAGACATACTTAACCTACATGACAGGGAGGTAGGACTGCCTACATATTAGAGACATACTTAACCTACATGACAGGGAGGTAGGACTGCCTACATATTAGAGACATACTTAACCTACATGACAGGGAGGTAGGACTGCCTACATATTAGAGACATACTTAACCTACATGATGAGGGGTAGGACTGCCTACATATTAGAGACATACTTAACCTACACTGAAACACTATACACATCACATACAAAATGATCATTTGTTTTCGGACCAAAACGGTGTGTGTGTGTGTGTGTGTGTGTGTGTGTGTGTGTGTGTGTGTGTGTGTGTGTGTGTGTGTGTGTGTGTGTGTGTGTGTGTGTGTGTGTGTGTGTGTGTGTGTGTGTGTACACTCCATTTTGGTCCGAAAACAAATGATCATTTTGTATGTGATGTGTGCAGTGTTTCCAGTGCGTGTATGTACACTGTCCTAACGTTAGGTAAGAAAATAAGAAGACAACAGCTCAGGGGAACCAGAAAAAAATAGATATTACAGACAAGCCTCGGCTCAGATACCTTTTACATGGATGAGACAGCTCTGAGATGATCTGGGGTTTGGAGTCAGACTCTGAAGTATCTGCTATCGCATCGGCCATCTGATCTCTTTAATTACCACAGAGAAATTAATAAACAGACACACACGAGATAGAGCTATTGTGGAGTGAATGGGCAGGATAAATGTTGCGTTATATCTCCCCGTGTCACGATTGAACATCCCCCTAAGAATAATGGGAAAACAATAGTACCACTTTCTCTGTTTCTGGTTGCCAGGGTTTTTATTAGGTTTCCTCTGTTGGCAGGCCAGCCCTATAAATCTGTCCCTATATCAAGATATATTACTGACCAGGCACTGTGGTAGAAAGCAGGATGGAGTGTTTGTGTGTGTGTGCGTGTGTGCGTGTCTCAGCGTGTCCGTGTGTGTGTCGTGAAACGTGTGTGTGTGTGTGTGCGTGTCTCAGCGTGTCCGTGTGTGTGTCGTGAAACGTGTGTGTGTGTGTGCGTGTCTCAGCGTGTCCGTGTGTGTGTCGTGAAACGTGTGTGTCGTGAAGCGTGTGTGTGTGTGTGTGTGTGTGTGTGTGTGTGTGTGTGTGTTTGTGTGTCTTTTTCTAAAGAGATGCATCATATTATCCAAGCAGCAATACCAGTACGGCACAGATCAGATTCAGATCAGATTCAGATTCAGATCCGATTCAGATTCAGATCAGATGCTTATTCTGTCCTTATCTTCTTTCTCTACTCTACCCTTATAAAAATAGATGAAATCATTTAAAAAAGGGTAGTGTTATAGAGAGAGTATCGTTATAGAGAGGGTAGTGTTATAGAGAGGGTAGTGATATAGAGAGAGTATTGATATAGAGAGGGTATTGATATAGAGAGAGTATTGATATAGAGAAAGTATTGATATAGAGAGAGTATTGATACACAGAGGGTATTGATATAGAGAGAGTATTGATATAGAGAGAGTATTGATATAGAGAGAGTATTGATATAGAGAGGGTATTGTTATAGAGAGAGTATTGATATAGAGAGGGTATTGATATAGAAAGAGTATTGATATAGAGAGAGTATTGATATAGAGAGAGTATTGATATAGAGAGAGTATTGTTATAGAGAGTGTATTGATATAGAGAGGGTATTGTTATAGAGAGAGTATTGTTATAGAGAGTGTATTGATATAGAGAGAGTATTGTTATAGAGAGTGTATTGATATAGAGAGGGTATTGTTATAGAGAGAGTATTGTTATAGAGAGTGTATTGTTATAGAGAGAGTATTGATATAGAGAGGGTAGTGTTATAGAGAGGGTATTGATATAGAGAGGGTATTGATATAGAGAGGGTATTGATATAGAGAGGGTATTGATATAGAGAGGGTATTGATATAGAGAGTGTATTGTTATAGAGAGGTTATTGATATAGAGAGAGTATTGATATAGAGAGTGTATTGTTATAGAGAGGGTATTGATATAGAGAGGGTAGTGTTATAGAGAGTGTATTGTTATAGAGAGGGTATTGATATAGAGAGGGTATTGATATAGAGAGGGTAGTGTTATAGAGAGTGTATTGTTATAGAGAGGGTATTGATATAGAGAGGGTATTGATATAGAGAGAGTATTGATACACAGAGGATATAATTCTGCACGTTTACATAATTTCAACAGAAACAACTCAAAGGGTTAAGCGTAGGTATTCATTCTGAGTGGTTAAGGTTAGGGCTACGGTTTAGGTAGGCTTAAAACAACATATTTAAAAACAATGTGAGTTGGACCCCAGTCATGTGCCATCCATTAGTTAGATGTTTTGGTAACGAAGGCTGAAATCAATGGGACCTTTTCAGAATAAAAACACTTCTCAGATACCGGAACTTGTAAATTCATTTAGACTTCATTAGAAAAGGATCAGAAGTGGAGCAATGCCATGGAACAACTGGCTCTGCATTCATTAGTACTTGTCTTCTATACCTCTTCGTCACTCCACTCCGCTTTATGTATATCGTTGTCTTACTTAGCTTCCCATTCTGTCACGCGGGACTAGGTGGGTGCAGGAATCAGACGCAGAGATAGAGAGAGTAACTGAGTGTTCGGTAGCGGCTAGAAGGACGGCGACGACGACCGCCGAGCACCGCCCGAACAGGCAGGGGATGTCGTGACTCATTCTCTTTTTGGCTTAGACATTGGGGCAAAGATTATATTGGTGGCGTGACGTGCAGACTCCTACCGGTGCCTATAACTGATTAGCTAATGTTCCTGTCCAAAGGTCTTCACAAATTCAGGCCGATGTTGTCTATGTGTGATTAACCCACGTGCGTGTCCAGTAGCCTTCACGAGATCAGACATGGCCCAGACCAATCACGTCGTGTTGTTCTACCTTCGCCTCGTCCACACAGATTCTGCTTACGTTCTGTTTTTTGTTTGTTTACATGTGTAATGGTTAACTCGATGTTGGTCCAGCTTTGTACAGTCACATGGGCGTCAGCCTTCATTCTGCTAACACATGTCTAATATTTAAACTTATATCGATTCTTCCTTCTACTTCAAACAAAAAACAGTATAGGTACTGAGAATCACCAGATGACTGCCAATTCTCTTACAACATCTGAAATGGCCGTCTCAGAAACGGACAACCGACCTGGGCCTCCCTAGTGTATTGGGCCTCCCTAGTGTATTGGTCCTCCCTAGTGTATTGGGCCTCCCTAGTGTATTGGGCCTCCCTAGTGTATTGGTGACGTGCAGACTCCTACCGGTGCCTATAACTGATTAGCTAATGTTCCTGTCCAAAGGTCTCCCATGTGTATTGTAGGAAGCCCCTGAACATATATTTTTTATTTTTTTACCTTTATTTAACCAGGCAAGTCAGTTAAGAACAAATTCTTATTTTCAATGACGGCCTGGGAACAGTGGGTTAACTGCCTGTTCAGGGGCAGAATGCCAGATTTGTATCTTGTCAGCTCGGGGGTTTGAACTTGCAACCTTCCGGTTACTAGTCCAACACTCTAACCACTAGGCTACACTGCCACCCCATATCCACCCTACTAAGCACTAACTTTCAGTGACCTGTGTGTGTGGGAGTAGGGAAGGTATGTTTGTCACGGTGGTTGTGAGTAGGAGTAATGGAGCAGGTATTTCTTGTTTGTAAATATGAACATGCCTGAATGTATGTCTGAACGTTGTCTTTTGTGAGTGTGTGTCTTCTTCTCTGCCTTCCTATCTTTGTTTGCTGCTAATATTTGCTCTCCTCTCCTGTGAACTGTGTGAACTGTCTCTCTATCTCTCTTTCGATCTCTTTCTCTCTCTGTCTCTCTCTTTCTCCCTCTCATCTTTCTGTCTCTCTCTCTCTCCTCTCTCTCTCTTCTCTATTTCTCTCTCTCTCTTCTCTCTTTCTCTCTCTCTCTCTCTCTCTCTCTCTCTCTCTCTCTCTCTCTTCTCTCTCTTCTCTCTCTCTCTCTCTCTCTCTCTCTCTCTCTCTCTCTCTCTCTCTCTCTCTCTCTCTCTCTCTCTCTCTTTCTCTCACTCATCTGGATCAACCTCTCTGTTGTCTCTTTAGTATGTTGTTAACATGAATACTATACATAGAATACTAAACACACACACACACACAATACACATGTTGGCACAGGCACACTGATATAACTCACACTTCAATTGAATATCTCAAAATAATATCAAGTCTATTCTTTATTCAAGGTGAGTAGGCTACATTTTCTCTCTCTCTCACTCTCTCTCTCGCTCTCTCTCTCTCTTCCTCTGTCGAATGGGGTTTGAAGTTGCACTGTGGACTGAAAGTACCTATCACCAACAGAATGCAAGGTCAGGGAATAAATTGGCACAGGTTTATAGGGAAGTAAAACAAAAAGTATGACAGTTGGTGAATTGTTTTTGTGCGCTGCCTGAAACATTTCACTGTTGTGCCCAGATGAATCTGCATTG